>NC_069499.1:1080939435-1081144435 GCF_027579735.1 Bombina bombina | reverse complement strand
AGGGGGCCCATAGCAGCCAATCTACACAGAGGAGTGTGTAGAATGAGTATAATCCTAATTCAGGTTAGTCTTTTATTAGTGCAGGTTGCCAGTCATCTGTCTGTCTGTCTTTAAAATCATTATACAGAGCAGCATGTATATTATAATGATTGCTTACTACTGAGTTACATTTAAGGAGTCCAAAAATTATTTTGCACTAGGGCCCTTTTTTGAGTAGATCCGCTATTGTTTATTTGTGTGTGTATATATATATATATATATATATATAACATATATGTACCGTATATATATATATATATATATATATATAGTCCTAATATAGGTGCACTCTCACAGTCAAAGAGAAATGATACTAGGGTTTTGGACAAAGTTGAAATAGCAAGCAAAAGACTAGCCCTCATTAGGCTTAACATGCAGCAAAACTTTAAAGTATTAGAAAGGATAAAGTATGAAGCAATGTTAGCACTTCCCTTCAGATGCTCGCTGCCAGCCCCGGTTCTCCCAAACCGTGTATAGAAGTAGAAAGTGTTGAAAGTGGCGGCGCTGTGTCACCTCCAGGGAACCAAGCTGCCCATGTCCTCTGAGACAACCTTGTTGCTTTCACCTCCAAAATAAAAGAGCTCACAATAGTGTAGCAGATTTCAGACAATGTGGTAGGCGCACAAACTGGTTATACTCACAAGATTGCAGTTAAAAAAGCCTTTTAATTAAAATCATCACAAAGGTGTCTTCAGGTGCAGCTTCAGGTTTCATTTAAAATACAGCTTGATGTGTTTCGGCTAAAAAAAGCCTTTATCAAGAGCATAAAGTTAAAACAATTTCTGGAACACAAATGTTGCAAATGCCACATTTTGTGAAAGGCAGTAGAAGGCACACACGACCATTATGGGCTAGATTACTAATGATAGTGCAGAACACGATAAGCAGTATCGCTTGACCTAACTAAAATTATAAATACATATTTCTGTATATATCTGTATATACAATGTATATCTAAATCTATACCTATATCTATATACTGTATATCTATATACTGTATATTCATAACTATATGTAGCTATATGTAGGTGTATTTATAAATATTCATAAAGATATGTAGGTGTATAGATATAAGTATATATTTAAATATATATATACATATAAATGTACAATATATATATATATATATATATATATATATATATATATATATATATATATATATAAAATTAGTGTACCAGGGTTCAGCATTCCCCCTCTACGGTTCTCATAAAGCAGGCACACACTGTCAAATCCAGCATGCCTTTAATGTAAATATTAAGGAAAAATGCTTTACTCCATCAATCCATGTATATACGTATATATATATATAAATATTTTCTTATAAGTGAAGAACATAGTAATGTGAAGTATTACTTACAAACTGAAGCAAAAAAAAAAAGAAATAGCGCACCACTTGCAATCTGGGCCTATATTTTTTTATTTTATCTTTTGAATTTAGATATTTCATTGGTATTTATTGCTTTAACCACCTTTCATAAAATATATTATTGGTAATTATTATTTTATGTTTTATTAGTAATTACTTTTTTCTAAAAAATCAAATCTGTTGCTAGCAAACAAAATGCACACTTTTAAGCAGAGCTCCAGCAGAGGCCAGCAGGAAACACATGCTAAGTAGAAGGCTTCTCTAAGAGAGTCAAGTGACAGGAAGTACAGAAAACAACTAAGTTTTAACATGGCAGCCTCCTTTGCCTTTTATTCTTGCAGGCAGTGGCTTAGCAGGGAACTTTAAAGTTGTTTTTTTAGAGTGAAAACAGGTAAACTATTTTTTTTATACATACATTTTATTCTGTGTATTATCTGCTCTAATATAATTTTTATCTTAATTCAAGCACTGTTTTATGTCCCTTTAATTGTGACAGAAAACTTACAGTTTGATCCTGCTAGGAAGTGCTTACCTCATCCCTGTTTGTGTTGCAGGTCTCTAGCAGTGAAGGGTGTCATTGATAAAACATTTTACATATAGGCACAAGTTTAATGAACTCCTGTATGAATAATGACAAAGACCGGAAGGGTAAGGGAGTATTACTTGTCACCAATGAAAAATCACTTTGTATAAACTATTTAATATTCATTACTCTTTACCTCAACAAATACTTTGAACGTTAATATGAAGTCTTTTCTTTATCTCACTGACCTTCCCTCAACTTATCTATTCTACTTATTTTGATCACTACAGAACAGAAACAAAGTGAAAACAGCTGTGATAATATACTGTGCCTCTATCACTAATCTAGGTAATCAGAAGTAGACACAGGGATAAGTTATCATTAGAATAACCTTTGCCAAATATTATCTTGTCCCTGACAAATGACTGACTATGTCTACTTTTTATATCAGTTGAAGTTTTTGTTTTAATAAACAGCTGATGTCAATTATCAATGAGACAAACTTCTAAATTAGGCAGGCGCACAGCAGTCAGTTGACAAGTCTGGAGATTTTTAAAATGACCACATGTATAGTCATATGTTTTAAGTTAAGAATTCATTATTTTTAGTTGGTATTTTGGTGGGACCCTGTATGCCTATAGTCAGGCTAGGACACATGGATAGTTAAAGTGATAAGATTGGAATTTCTAAGGGCTTCACATTGTTGGCGCAAGTATAGGTTTGGATAAGTAGTAAAGCAACAAGCTACTAATATTTATTCAGCCAAAGGCTTTTGAATCACTTTGTTTTGAGGTTGGTTTATGGTACCCTAGACAAGCTCAGTTATGTGTTTTTTTCTCAGAACCAACATATTAGATTGTAGACTTAAAGGGACATGAAACCCAAAAAAATTCTTTCATGATTCAGATAGAGAATACAATTTTAAACAACTTTCTAATTTACTTATATTATCTAATTTGTTTCTTTCTCTTGGTATCATTTGTTGAAGGAGCAGAAATGCACTACTGGTTTCTAACTGAACACATGGGTGAGCCAATGACAATCAGTATATATATGCAGCCACCAATCAACAGCTAGATCCTAGGTTCTCTTCTGCTCCTGAGCTTGCCTAGATAAACATTTCAGGAAAGGATAACAAGAGAAAGAAGCAAATTAAACAATAGAAGTAAATTGACCTTGCATTCTATTGGCTGATCCAATCAGCCAATCGGATTTAGCTTCAATCCGATTGGCTGATTACATCAGCCAATCTGATTTTTTCTACCTTAATTCCTATTGGCTGATAGAATCCTATCAGCCAATCGGAATCCGAGGGATGCCATCTTGGATGACGTCATTTAAAGAAACCTTCATTCGTCATTAGTCCGTCGGCCGAGGAGGATGTCCCGCGTCGGAGGTCTTGAAGATGGAGCCACGGATGGATGAAGACTTCTGCCGGATGGAGGACCTCTTCTGCCACGCTTGGATGAAGACTTCTGCCAGATGGAGGACCACATCGGCCCGGCTGGGTGAACACGGCCCAAGGTAGGGTGATCTTCAATGGGGTAGTGTTAGGTTTTTTTAAGGGGGGATCGGGTGGGTTTTAGAGTAGGGGTGTGTGGGTGGTGGGTTGTAATGTTGGGGGGGTCTTGTATTTTCTTTTACAGGTAAAAGAGCTGATTACTTTGGGGCAATGCCCCACAAAAAGCCCTTTTAAGGGCTGGTAAAAGAGCTGATTACTTTTGTAATTTAGTATAGGGTAGGGCATTTTATTATTTTGGGGAGCTTTTTTATTTTATTAGGGGGCTTAGATTAGGTGTAATTAGATTAAAATTCTTGTAATTTTTTTTATTTTTTGTAATTTAGTGGGGTTTTTTTTGGTAATATAGTTTAGTTTATTTAATTGTATTTTAGTTTAGATCATTGTAGTTAATTTAATTAATTTATTGATAGTGTAGTGTTAGGTGTATTTGTAACTTAGGTTAGGATTTATTTTACAGGTAATTTTGTAATTATTTTAACTAGGTAGCTATTAAATAGTTATTAACTATTTTATAGCTATTGTACCTAGTTAAAATAAATACAAAGTTGCCTGTAAAATAAATATAAATCCTAAAATAGCTACAATGTAACTAATAGTTATATTGTAGCTATATTAGGGTTTATTTTATAGGTAAGTATTTATTTTTAAATAGGAATAATTTATTTAATTATAGTAAATGTATTTAGATTGATTTAAATTATATTTAATTTAGGGGGGGTGTTAGGGTTAGACTTAGGTTTAGGGGTTAATAACTTTATTATAGTAGTGGCGACTTTGGGGGGGCTGATTAAGGGTTAATAAATATAATATAGGTGTCGGCAATTTTGGGGGCAGTAGATTAGGGGTTCATAGGGATAATGTAGGTGACGGCGGTATCTCGAGCGGCAGATTAGGGGTTAATACTATAATGCAGGTGTCAGCGATAGCGGGGGCGGCAGATTAGGTGTTAATAAGTGTAATATTAGGGGTGTTTAGACTAGGGGTTCAGGTTAGGGTGTTAGGTGTAAACTTAGAAAGTGTTTCCCCATAGGAAACAATGGGGCTGCGTTAGGAGCTGAACGCTGCTTTTTTGCAGGTGTTAGGTTTTTTTTCAGCCAGCTCAGCCCCATTGTATCCTATGGGGAAATCGTGCACAAGCATGTTTTTCCAGCTTACCGCTACCATAAGCAATGCTGGTATTGAGGGTTGAAGTGGAGCTAAATTTGGCATTCAGAAAACTCGTAATACCAGCGTTGGCTTAAGGGTGCGCTGGAAAAAAAAGGAGTGTTAGCCCCGCAAGTTTTTACCGACAAAACTCTAAATCTAGGCGATTGAAAATATTAGCACCCAGGTGGGAAAGTGCTTAGCACTCAAAGGGTTAAGACACTTTTTTGACTCCCAATAATTTTAAACAGTTTGTAATATATAATGCTGATGAAAACATATTGTGTCTATCAAATAGCAAACAGTAGTATTCTATAATGTATCATATTCCCAGACAAGGCTGGGTTGGCCTACCAGGACACCAGGAGATTTCCTGGTGGGTCAGAGAAGCTGGGACTGTCCAGCTAAAATTTAAAGGGATAGTAAACCCTAAAATGTTCTTTTATGATTCAGATAGAACATACAATTTTAAACAACTTACCAATTTAATTCTATTGTCAAATTTCTTCATTCTCTTGCTTTCCATTGCTGAAGGGACAGCATTACACTGCTGACAGGAAGCTGAAAATATCTATGTAGCCAATCACAAGAGACAAATGTGTGCAGGCATCAATTAGCAGCAGCTCCCACTAGTGTATGATATGTGCAAATTCATTTTTTTTAAAAAAAAGAAAGGATACTAAGAGAACGAAGCACATTTAAAAATAGAAGTGAATTTAAAAGTGTCTTAAAATGACATGCTCTATCTGAATCATGCAAGTTTAATTTTGACTTTCCTATCACTTTAAGGGGGTGGTGCTGCCTGTGAAGTAATGCACCTGCATCACCTCTATTTTCTCCTCTGAGCTAAAAGGTCATAAAGTATTTCTTTGTAAGTTTTATTTCCTGGGCGTGTACCTTTTTATTATCCCTCCTTTGAATGGTTTCTAGTGTCTAGTCAAATCACATTACGCTATATTACATGTGTTGCGCTAGCTGCAGCGCAAGTGTGGTGTGATTTTTGTTATGCTCCTGCACTCGTTTTCAGCCTCACCAATCCTTATGTTATTAAAATAATATTTAAAGGGACACTGAACCCAAATTTTTTCTTTTGTGATTCAGATAGAGCATGCAATTTTTAGCAACTCTCTAATTTACTCCTATTATCAAATGTTCTTCATTCTCTTGGTATTTTTATTTAAAAAGCAAGAATGTAAGTTTAGATGTCGGCCCTTTTTTGATGAACAACTAGTGTTGCCAGCTCAGCCATGTTTTCCTGGACACTTATGAGTTACACCTGTTACAGGGTGTGCAGAGGGAAACATGCATTGCGCCTCTGGATAGCACAGAAATAGTGACCCTGGACATCACTATTGATGTTCTGCCCTGCACACCCTGCAGCATGTGTATCTCATAATTGTCCAGGAAAACATGGCCGAGGTGGCAACCCTATGAACAACCTGGGTTGTTCTTGCTAATTGGTGGATAAATTCATCCACCAATAAACAGGTGGTGTCCAGGGTCTGAACTTTCTTTTTCAAATAAAGAAAGCAAGAGAACAAAGAAAAATTGATAATAGGAGTAAATCAGAAAGTTACTTAAAATTGCATGCTCTATCTGAATCACGAAAGAAAAAATTTCGGTTCAGTGTCCCTTTAATATCATAAGGATTACTGAGGCTGAAAACGCTTGCGAGAGCATATAAAAAATCATACCGCACTTGCGCTGCAGCTAGCGCAACACTTGTAATGTAGCCGATTGTGAGACAGAGAGATACACTGTTTTGAGTGTCTTCTCCAGATCACACTTTTAACATTTTTACACTGCTAAAGGGTATCATGGATAACTTTGTGTTGTAGAGTGCCCAGTTTATTACAAACAAAAAATATACGAGAGCATATAAATAGACTATTTTGCTGTATCTGAAATCTCATTTTAAATCTCATAAAATAGATAAAACTTTATCTCCTGCTCAGTTTGTGTTTTGCAACTCTATAACAGTGTTATCCACTTTAGTAGAATCTTTATGAAAACAGAACATGACTATCGAAAGTTTATAAATATTCTATAATTCAATGATACCACAATATATTGTTTTTGTTTTAGAAATACCCCATACATTATTATGGTATTCTTTTCAAGAGAACCATTAATATTCCCAAATGTCTGACATTGTGTTTATTGCAGTATTACACTATATAGCAGGCAATTAGGCTCAAAGATGATGTCATTTGCCTTTTTGCAGATTATGCATTGTGTATAGCTTTTCCCTTACATAACAGTACAATACCCAATTCAGCATATTTTACTGATATGGTGGTATATGTGTGTTGAACCAATGGCAGTTATCAGCATCTTAGGCAATGTCTTAGGAATTTGCAATATGCTGCCAGAAAAGAGTGAGTGAGTCAACTCATTCTTAGAATTTTATTTTCCTTTACGTTCATGAGTGAAATGAATTATTGTCCTGAGCCAAAATAGTGCTTGCATATTTTTTTTTCACAGCTACGTTTCTTTTCCAACCATGTTGTGGGCTTTCTATGGAACACTGCGCGTATTCACAGCTTAACCAAACATTTAAGATGAAAGCGCTTCTCCAAATATCATATTTTTGTGATGTTTTTGGAGGGATTTAAAATCTATTACTATGGGCATTTTTTTTTCTAATTTCAGCCACCCAAACAGGACAATTTATTTTTGTTTTTGAAATAGTGATTTACAATTAAAATAGTCAGTTATGGAAGATTTAACTGTAGTTTCTGGAAACAGATCAGTAATGTATAAATGTGTGTAAGATGATATTAGAGTGAGACATTTAGGTAAATAGGAATAGTAGTACATGTGAGACAATAAAATATTAAGTTAAATAGTAAACCCAACTTATGAAGGATATCAGAGAATGTTTTCAAGTTCATACATATATGTGTTTTGCAGTTGTAGATTGTTCAGTTACAGATTTTTTATATCATCCTGTGTATGTTAAATGATGATCTCCCCAGCCCAACGTAACAGCATCCTCCACTCAACCGCTCACTTACTTTGGATTCTGTCCACATATTACTCCCATGTAAAAATTATTACAAGCTATATCTCTTGTCATCAGGTTCACATTTTGAAATTGTATCTGTCACAGCATGTCCCACCAAACAGGTTACCATTCTTGTCCTGCATCATCATGCTCTCTTCAGATCTGCCACACCTGACCATTTGCTAGCCTATTTTGCTCCTTAAACCCTTTTGCCAAATCCTTTTAGGTTCATTGCACTCTATCACCAATTCAATTTTCCTATTTTACCTCATCAGCCATCCACAGGCCCTACCATACCACAATTATCCTATCCCACCTTACAACCATAATTTTATTAATCCTAAGTAATATAAAATCACACTATAGTTATCACACTTATCTTGCCTAGAACTACCATGATTAATTATGCTGTCATCCAAAACCATCACATCACTTAAGGTTTTTACTTTCCTGCCTTAACTGTGATGATTCAAAATGTTTGATACATTGTCAAAAGTGATACCATCTTCTATAGACCTATCTTTTTCCACAAGTTCTCTTTCATCCTGTTTGGCATAACTCCAAATGAATTCCCCAAGGTCTGCTTCAGCCCTATTTTGCTGTATTTCATCGTGTTGGTCACTGCGCATCAGACATTACTTGCCCACTAGTTCAACGTTCTGTCTGTGTGTCTTGCTGCTGTATTGAAGCTTATACGTCACATTCCCAGGCCTGTATAGCTCAGTGGTGGTTTTAGATGATTACATTTGGGCATGTTAACAGTGGTTTCAGAAAACTAAACTATTTATGATAGTGGGTGAGACATATGAAAGTAATCATTTCCTACTAACCAATCCTACTTTTCTCCTTGTCCTCTTTCTATGGTCTTTTTGGATACTCAACGTCACCCAACTTTTCTGCACCATTATGCACAATCCTTAACATTCCCTGCTTCTTTGAAACCTCAAGTTGCTGTTGTTTCTGGTATTACGCTCTAAGGGGCAGGAATCAATTGTATTATAAAACAATAATCCCTTAGCTAACAATGCTGAGCATTTGTCAAATAAAAAGTATCTTTTTGCCAAATGCAGAGCTGGTGTCGCTTTCAATCATTGGTCATACTGTAATACCACATTAAATGTTAAAAATGCCATTGACTGAGCACTATCCTTTCAATATTATTCTTCCATATGCAGTTACCCTATTTTATTAAGCATATTCAATGTAAACATCAAATCTATACAAAGGAGCCAATAACAGATAGATGCCTTTGCTTTGGTTTTATTTATCACATTTCTTGAAATGTTCAATTGCTTTTAAAGCTTTTTGAATGTTGATGATTTTAGCAAGGCACTGCATAGCGTGATTCTATACTGCTTTCAACTTCCTTTTCTGAATAGACACCTGTACACTAAGAATTTGTGGTAGAAGAAGGATTTGTGGTTTATTTTAGATATAGATGTAATCTTGACACATTACAAACAAGTAAAAGATCTGATGGCAGATAACAACTGACCTTTATTTTAAAAATGTAAGTCATGTTTAAAAGGACATTCTAATTAAAACTGGAAAACACTTACATATGCAAAAACACGGCCTCAGAGAAAAATTGTACTGTGCACATGTGCAATAATTTGATATGATCTAAATAACCAAACACCAACCTACATTTATATTTATGATTATCATGTATTTACAGTATATATATATATATAATTACACCTATTGAGATTGAATGGATTAATGGCACATTTGGTGCACTTGAAAACCAATATTTTTTTGCTAAATAGTCTGTATTGAGGTCCGAAGGTGAAGCATACCAGACACATACAAAATACAAACATATATCAGAACAATGCAACAAGTATTACATACAAATATAGTAAGTAAGAATCTAAAGGAAAACTAATGGCTAGATTACGGGGTTTGCGTTATGAGCGGTTCGGTACTAACTTGCAAGTTATTTCCACCGCTCACCTCCCTATAGCGCTGCTATTACAGGTTTACAAAAACCCTGCATTAGCAGGCAATATCGCAGCGTTGAGCAAAATCAAGCTCCATACCGCACTCAAATACCAGCGCTGCTTTGAACTGGATTTACGTGCTAGTGCACGATTACCCCATAGACATCAATGGGGAGAGCCCGCTAAAAAAAAGCCTAACACCTGCAATAAAGGAGCGTAAAGCTCCGTAACGCAGCCCAATTGATTCCTATGGGGAAAGAAAACTTATGTTTACACCTAACACCCTAACATAAACCCGAGTCTAAACACCCCTAATCTGCTGCCCCCCACATCGCTGCCACCTACCTACACTTATTAACCCCTAATCTGCTGCCCCTGACATCGCCACCACCTACCTACACTTATTAACCCCTAATCTGTCAGCCCCGCCACCTCCGCCACCAACCTACACTTATTAACCACTAATCTGCCGCCCCTAACATCGCCGCTACCTACATTACAGTTATTAACCCCTAATCTGCCGCCCCAATGTCGTCCCTACCTACACTTATTAACCACTAATCTGCCGCCCCCAACGTCGCCGCCACTATACTAAAGTTATTAAACCCTAAACCTAACACTAAGTCTAACCCTAACCCTAACACCCACTAACTTTAATATAATTAAAATAAATCTAAATAAAAATTAATATCATTACCTAACTAATTCCTATTTAAAACAAAATACTTACCTATAAAATATACCCTAAGCTTGCTACAATATAACTAATAGTTACATTGTAGCTATCTTAGGTTTTATTTTTATTTCACAGGCAAGTTTGTATTTATTTTAACTAGGTAATTTAGTGTTTGTTTGTTTTTGTTATTTAGTTAATTGTATTTAATTAATGTAATTTATTTAATTTTTGTGTAAGGTTAGGTGTTAGTGTAAGACAGGTTAGGTTTTATTTTACAGGTAAATTTGTATTTATTTTAACTAGGTAGCTAGTAAATAGTAAATAACTATTTACTAACTAGTCTACCTAGTTAAAATAAATACAAAATTGCCTGTGTAATAAAAATAAAACCTAAGATAGATACAATGTAACTATTAGTTATATTGTAGCTAACTTAGGTTTTATTTTACAGGTAAGTATTTAGTTTTAAATAGGAATTAGTTAGGTAGTAATTGCAATTTTTATTTGTAATTATTTAAATTATGTTAAAGTTAGTGGGTGTTAGGGTTAGGGTTAGACTTAGGGTTAGGTTTAGGGGTTAATAACAGTAATGTAGGTTGCCGCGATGTTAGGGACAGCAGATTAGGGCTTGATAAATTTATGTAGGTGGTGCCGACATTGGGGGCAGCAGATTAGGGGTTAATAATATTTAACTAGTTCAGCAGTTTAGGGGTTAATATGTTTATTATAGTGGCGGCAATGTCTGGAGTGGCAGATTAGGGGTTAATAATTAGGTAGTTTATGGGTGTTAGTGTACTTTGCAACTTTTTATTAATGAGTTTTATGCTACAGCTCTGTAACATAAAAGCCATAACTACTGACTTTCAGTTTACGGTACGGATCTTGACGGTATAGGCTGTACCGCTCACTTTTTGGCCGGACAGGCAAACTTGCAATACCGGCGCTGTGGAAGTTCCATTGAAAAAGGACTTTTTGAAAGTTGCGGTAGTTATATTGCGTTACGACCAAAAAAGTGTGCGGTACAGATATACCTGCAAAACTACCAGCGGTAGTGAAAAAGAGCCATAACGCTGCTTTTTAACCATAACGCAAAATTCGTAATCTAGCCGTAAGGTATCTTTTGTCAGCAAACCTCTAGTTTTGTTTTTGTGAAGTTGCTGGATGTTTACTTGAACATAATTTCACTTAGCAGACTCTGGGGCCGATTTAACAAGGGTCGAATGGCCCTGAATGTAACTGTTTACGCACGAGCCTTCAGGCTCGCCAGAAACAGGAGTTTTTTAAGACCGCTGCTCCTTAACTCGTACACCTCCTCTGAGGCAGCGGACATCAATCTGCCCAATCACATACGATCGGGTTGATTGACACCCCCTGCTAGCGGCATTGCTGTCCGCATTTATCGATGTGTAATAGACATGATCCGCTACAGCGAACCATGTCCACTCGCACTTTGTTAAATCGGCCTCAATAAAGTCACCTCAGTTTTCATATTAAAATAGCAAAGAGAAAAATAATGAAGGCAAAAATGTAGAAGATAATGAACTGCCACTTTTGAACCCTGACTGTAAAGCAATGTTCAATAAAAATGTAAAAAGATATAAGCTAAACTGTGAACACTGAGATAAAGCCTGCATTAGAGACATAGCAGTATATAGTATCTCAGTCTAGCAATTAGCTTATTCATATCTATAAAACTGTAGGCTAGATTAAAAGTGGTGTGCTATCTGTTGCATGCAAGTAATATCGGGTTTTTGTGCGTATCAGCAATAGGGTGCACATTACAAGTTGAAAGTAAACGCAATCCCATTTTGCACACTTCGGTTTAGCGAGCATTAAACCCTTGCGTAAAATGTAGAGTGTTTAAAAAAACTTGCATAAAACAAAACATCGATATCTTCATAATTACAGTTACACTCATATACACACTATCTGATAAAAAGGGTTGAAAGGTATATGGTATATAACAAGGTGCTTGACAGCAAAGGGATATATATATATATATATATATATATATATATATATATGTATATATATATATATATGTATATATATATATATATATATATATATATATATATATATATATAATAGATCAGAGGATGAGCACTACTAAATAAATATATATGCTTAGTCAATGTAAGATAATAAGTGCTCGAGACTATGGTGTACTCCTACCAATTACGCCAAAAAATAGTATAAATATAAATATTAGACTCTGCACTAAAAATGAATAATAATGAAATGCAAAAATGTGCAGAAAAAATAAAGAAATATTTTAATGTTCACAAGGAAAATGTAACAAAAAATAGTTGCATACACAAAATCATGATGTCACAACATCCATACAAACATACATACAAACTGGGCATCCCCAGTTATCAAGCAAATATGGAGTGGAGGAGGTCAGATGGAGAGTAAAAAGCAAGCCCAGGTTATATATGCAAAACCATAGGAGTATATGATCAGGATACAAATACTTCGAAGCAGTTCATGCACTATAAGCAGTTCAAGCAAATGGCAGAAAAAGCAATGGAAGGGTAGCTGGCAATTGCAGAGATAAAAGATGCAGCGAGGAATCACAAATGAAGCAGTTCATGCACTTTAGAAAGTTCATACATCCCATAGATGGTAATCGTTATTAGGATAACACATGATGTCAAGTATCACCAAAATGTAATAAAGTGTTTCCTTTTCTATGTTGACATTTGTTGCCATATGTATGTTAACTTTGTGACAGTGTAATCAAGCCCCTCCGGCACTCAAGGACAAGGGTCCGCCGTAAGGATAAGGAATTAGCAAATGCAGGGCTCTCAGAGCGATCTCACCCAAACCGTGTCTGGAGTATAACAGAGAGCGTCCGTGTCACAGAAAACAATGGTGATTCAAGCTGTGCTCCACATCAAATAGTGTCAGCGACTCGATACAGCATGTAAGTATCCAACTCTCTTGGCGTCAGGCAACGCGCGTTTCGGGCTCCGCCCTTCAACTTGGCCTGTCGTCATTAGAACAACCACTTTGTTAAATCGGCCTCAATAAAGTCACCTCAGTTTTCATATTAAAATAGCAAAGAGAAAAATAATGAAGGCAAAAATGTAGAAGATAATGAACTGCCACTTTTGAACCCTGACTGTAAAGCAATGTTCAATAAAAATGTAAAAAGATATAAGCTAAACTGTGAACACTGAGATAAAGCCTGCATTAGAGACATAGCAGTATATAGTATCTCAGTCTAGCAATTAGCTTATTCATATCTATAAAACTGTAGGCTAGATTAAAAGTGGTGTGCTATCTGTTGCATGCAAGTAATATCGGGTTTTTGTGCGTATCAGCAATAGGGTGCACATTACAAGTTGAAAGTAAACGCAATCCCATTTTGCACACTTCGGTTTAGCGAGCATTAAACCCTTGCGTAAAATGTAGAGTGTTTAAAAAAACTTGCATAAAACAAAACATCGATATCTTCATAATTACAGTTACACTCATATACACACTATCTGATAAAAAGGGTTGAAAGGTATATGGTATATAACAAGGTGCTTGACAGCAAAGGGATATATATATATATATATATATATATATATATATATGTATATATATATATATATATATGTATATATATATATATATATATATATATATATAATAGATCAGAGGATGAGCACTACTAAATAAATATATATGCTTAGTCAATGTAAGATAATAAGTGCTCGAGACTATGGTGTACTCCTACCAATTACGCCAAAAAATAGTATAAATATAAATATTAGACTCTGCACTAAAAATGAATAATAATGAAATGCAAAAATGTGCAGAAAAAATAAAGAAATATTTTAATGTTCACAAGGAAAATGTAACAAAAAATAGTTGCATACACAAAATCATGATGTCACAACATCCATACAAACATACATACAAACTGGGCATCCCCAGTTATCAAGCAAATATGGAGTGGAGGAGGTCAGATGGAGAGTAAAAAGCAAGCCCAGGTTATATATGCAAAACCATAGGAGTATATGATCAGGATACAAATACTTCGAAGCAGTTCATGCACTATAAGCAGTTCAAGCAAATGGCAGAAAAAGCAATGGAAGGGTAGCTGGCAATTGCAGAGATAAAAGATGCAGCGAGGAATCACAAATGAAGCAGTTCATGCACTTTAGAAAGTTCATACATCCCATAGATGGTAATCGTTATTAGGATAACACATGATGTCAAGTATCACCAAAATGTAATAAAGTGTTTCCTTTTCTATGTTGACATTTGTTGCCATATGTATGTTAACTTTGTGACAGTGTAATCAAGCCCCTCCGGCACTCAAGGACAAGGGTCCGCCGTAAGGATAAGGAATTAGCAAATGCAGGGCTCTCAGAGCGATCTCACCCAAACCGTGTCTGGAGTATAACAGAGAGCGTCCGTGTCACAGAAAACAATGGTGATTCAAGCTGTGCTCCACATCAAATAGTGTCAGCGACTCGATACAGCATGTAAGTATCCAACTCTCTTGGCGTCAGGCAACGCGCGTTTCGGGCTCCGCCCTTCAACTTGGCCTGTCGTCATTAGAACAACCACCTCCTTTTAAACTTGCAACTTGTAACTCCAGAACTCGCCCTCTTGGCGTCATTCCATCTTAAGCCACTCACAAACATAGGAGCCACATCACAGACATGCGCAAATGTACTGAACGTAATCTTTAAGCTGTAACGAAACTTGCATGCTATGTGTAAATGTGATACGGCTCTTACAATAATTGTGAACCGAAACTTATTAAGTTGCAATTATGTAGAGGGATATGAGTGTTAATAATTAAGCAACACTCAAAGTGAACCAATGAAAAACAAAAATGAAAAAAAGAAACAAATAAAAAACATTTTTTTTAAAAGTAAAATGAATTTTTCTAAAAAAATTAAAAAATACAAAAGGAAAAGAAAAAACACAACAAGTGTCTATGCACATCTTTTATTGAAGATAACAGATGAAAACACAGTCCCTATATAAAAGTACCCCATGTGATCTCTCTATTCAGACCATAAGGGTTTAAGGAATTTATTTTTTGGATCCAAAGTGCTTCCTTTTCGAAAAGCAACTTTTGTCTATTCCCACCTCTCCTTAAAGGGCCAACCCCATCTACCACTTGAAATTTGAGTTGACTTTTGTTATGCCCAAAAAGAGTAAAATGATGGGCAACTGGGGCAGAGGGGTCTAATTTACCTATCGCTACTTTATGCTGTTTGATCCTTTCTCGGATAGATTTTGTAGTTTCCCCAACGTAAGCTAGCCCACATGGGCATTTGATGACATAGACTACATAATTAGAGTCACAAGTAAAGTGTCCCCTAATTGGTAAGCGTTTACCCGATCTAGGGTGTGTAATTGTATCTCCCAGTTGTATTGAGTTATACTGTGCACAATTATTACAAGGGAAAGTGCCTTGTGGAACAGAATTATCAACTATTCGTATGGGCCCAATATGGGTATCTGCTTTGACCAGAGCATCTCTCAGATTGTGGTTTCTCTTATACGAGAATAAGGGAAAATCTTTAAACGTGCCAGCAAGTAATCTATCTTCTGACAATAGGCCCCAGTGTTTCCTAAAAATCATTTTTAAAGGAGCAATGTGGTAACCATAGGGTACCACAAATGGAATCCTGTTATTTAGAGTTCTCCTATTGGATTTTTTCTGAATAAGGTCAGAGTGGGGGATGAGATCTACCTTCGATTTATGCATATTCAACAAGTCAGTGGGATATCCCCTGCTCTCAAAGCGATAAAAAAAGTTGTTAAATTGTTCATTAAGACGTGATGTATCATTAACTATGCGTTTAGCCCTTAAAAGTTGGCTGAAAGGAAGGCTCTTGATGGTCTGTGGAGGATGAAAGCTAGAAAAGACCAGTAAGTTGTTTCTATCTGTGTCCTTTCTAAACACATCTGTTAACAAGGAACCATTGCTCAATGAGATAGTTATATCAAGAAAATTCTGTGTCTTAGAGTCATAATTGATGGTAAATTGTAGGTTTGGATCAAAAGTATTCAATTCCTGAAAGAAAGACATCAGTGAGTTACTATCACCTGTCCAAACCATAAAGACATCATCAATATATCTTTTCCAAACACTGCAATGTGTTTTAAAGCTCTGGTTGTTATATACAAATTTTTGTTCAAACTCATGTACATATAGGGATGCGTATGTGGGGGCCATATTGGCCCCCATTGCTGTACCCTTTGTTTGCAGATAGAAAGAATCTCCAAAGAGGAAATAGTTCCTTGTTAATACTATTTCAAGCAAGTCCATAATGAACATTTGTTCATTATGGACTTGCTTGAAATAGTTGGACTTGCTTGAAATAGTATTAACAAGGAACTATTTCCTCTTTGGAGATTCTTTCTATCTGCAAACAAAGGGTACGGCAATGGGGCCAATATGGCCCCCACATACGCATCCCTATATGTACATGAGTTTGAACAAAAATTTGTATATAACAACCAGAGCTTTAAAACACATTGCAGTTTTTGGAAAAGATATATTGATGATGTCTTTATGGTTTGGACAGGTGATAGTAACTCACTGATGTCTTTCTTTCAGGAATTGAATACTTTTGATCCAAACCTACAATTTACCATCAATTACAACTCTAAGACACAGAATTTTCTTGATATAACTATCTCATTGAGCAATGGTTCCTTGTTAACAGATGTGTTTAGAAAGGACACAGATAGAAACAACATACTGGTCTTTTCTAGCTTTCATCCTCCACAGACCATCAAGAGCCTTCCTTTCAGCCAACTTTTAAGGGCTAAACGCATAGATAATGATACATCACGTCTTAATGAACAATTTAACAACTTTTTTTATCGCTTTGAGAGCAGGGGATATCCCACTGACTTGTTGAATATGCATAAATCGAAGGTAGATCTCATCTCCCGCTCTGACCTTATTCAGAAAAAATCCAATAGTAGAACTCTATATAACAGGATTCCATTTGTGGTACCCTATGGTTACCACATTGCTCCTTTAAAAAGGATTTTTAGGAAACACTGGGGCCTATTGTCAGAAGATAGATTACTTGCTGGCACGTTTAAAGATTTTCCCTTATTCTCGTATAAGAGAAACCACAATCTGAGAGATGCCCTGGTCAAAGCAGATACCCATATTGGGCCCATACGAATAGTTGATAATTCTGTTCCACAAGGCACTTTCCCTTGTAATAATTGTGCACAGTGTAACTCAATACAACTGGGAGATACAATTACACACCCTAGATCGGGTAAACGCTTACCAATTAAGGGACACTTTACTTGTGACTCTAATTATGTAGTCTATGTCATCAAATGCCCATGTGGGCTAGCTTACGTTGGGGAAACTACAAAATCTATCAGAGAAAGGATCAAACAGCATAAAGTAGCAATAAGTAAATTAGACCCCTCTGCCCCAGTTGCCCATCATTTTACTCTTTTTGGGCATAACAAAAGTCAACTCAAATTTCAGGTGGTAGATGGGGTTGGCCCTTTAAGGAGAGGTGGGAATAGACAAAAGTTGCTTTTCGAAAAGGAAGCCCTTTGGATCCAAAAAATGGATTCCTTAACCCCTTATGGTCTGAATAGAGAGATCACATGGGGTACTTTTATATAGGGACTGTGTTTTCATCTGTTATCTTCAATAAAAGATGTGCATAGACACTCGTTGTGTTTTTTCTTTTCCTTTTGTATTTTTTAATTTTTTTAGAAAAATTCATTTTACTTTTAAAAAAAATGTTTTTTATTTGTTTCTTTTTTTCATTTTTGTTTTTCATTGGTTCACTTTGAGTGTTGCTTAATTATTAACACTCATATCCCTCTACATAATTGCAACTTAATAAGTTTCGGTTCACAATTATTTTAAGAGCCGTATCACATTTACACATATCATGCAAGTTTCGTTACAGCTTAAAGATTACGTTCAGTACATTTGCGCATGTCTGTGATGTGGCTCCTATGTTTGTGAGTGGCTTAAGATGGAATGACGCCAAGAGGGCGAGTTCTGGAGTTACAAGTTGCAAGTTTAAAAGGAGGTGGTTGTTCTAATGACGACAGGCCAAGTTGAAGGGCAGAGCCCTAAACGCGCGTTGCCTGACTGGTGGATGTGACGTCAGACGCCAAGAGAGTTGGATACTTACATGCTGTATCGAGTCGCTGACACTATTTGATGTGGAGCACAGCTTGAATCACCATTGTTTTCTGTGACACGGACACTCTCTGTTATACTCCAGACACGGTTTGGGTGAGATCGATCTGAGAGCGCTGCATTTGCTAATTCCTTATCCTTATGGCGGACCCTTGTCCTTGAGTGCCGGAGGGGCTTGATTACACTGTCACAAAGTTAACATACATATGGCAACAAATGTCAACATAGAAAAGGAAACACTTTATTACATTTTGGTGATACTTGACATCATGTGTTATCCTAATAACGATTACGATCTATGGGATGTATGAACTTTCTAAAGTGCATGAACTGCTTCATTTGTGATTCCTCGCTGCATCTTTTATCTCTGCAATTGCCAGCTACCCTACCATTGCTTTTTCTGCCATTTGCATGAACTGCTTATAGTGCATGAACTGCTTCGAAGTATTTGTATCCTGATCATATACTCCTATGGTTTTGCATATATAACCTGGGCTTGCTTTTTACTCTCCATCTGACCTCCTCCACTCCATATTTGCTTGATAACTGGGGACGCCCAGTTTGTATGTATGTTTGTATGGATGTTGTGACATTACGATTTTGTGTATGCAACTATTTTTTTGTTACATTTTCCTTGTGAACATTAAAATATTTCTTTATTTTTTCTGCACATTTTTGCATTTCGTTATTATTCATTTTTAGTGCGGAGTCTAATATATATATATATATATATATATATATATATATATATATAATATATATATATATATATATATATATATATATATATATACAGTATATATAGTGGAAAAGGAAGCGGCATACTGAAGACAACCGTCTGAACTTTGTGACCACTTTTACATCTGGTTCACAGGTAGGGGCCACTACGATCAAAAATAATTGGAGCATTATATCTAAGGATAACAGTCTCCCATTCTATGACTCCCCTCCACCCTGGTTGGTTTATAAGAGGGCAAATAATTTAAGAGATTTATTAGTGCTTAATGATCCGACTCATTGTTATGAGAAGAAGATGTGACTACCTAAAGGAAAACATGGGTGTTTTTGGTGTGGGAGCTGTGTGACGTGTAATAACCTGATCACAGGTTGCAGCTTCCATCACCCATACTCTAACAGGAGATATACATTCAGGCATAGATTATCCTGTACGTCTGAGTATTTTATCTACTCCATTATTTGCCCCTGTTCCCTTTACTACATTGGAAAGACGGTGACCCCCCCTTTAAAGGGACAATCTAGTCCAAAATAAACTTCCATGATTAAGTTAGGGCATGTAATTTTAAATATTTTTCCAATTTACTTTTATCACAAATTTTGCTTTGTTCTCTTGGTATTCTCAGTTGAATGCTAAACCTTTGAGGTTCATATGCTAATTTCTAAGCCCTTGAAGGCGCCTCTTCTCTCAGGGCATTCTGACAGTTTTTCACCACTAGAAGGCGTTAGTTCATGTGTTTCATATAGATAACATTGAGCTCACGCACTTGAAGTTACCTAGGAGTCAGCACTGATTGGCTAAAATTCAAGTCTGTCAAAGAAATTAAATAAGGGGGCAGTTTGCAGAGGCTTAGATACAAGATAATCATAGAGGTAAAAAGTGTATTTATATAACTGTGTTGGTTATGCAAAACTGGGGAATGGGTAATAAAGGGATTATCTATCTTTTAAAACAATAAAAATTCTGGTGTAGACTGTCCCTTTAAGGAGAGGCTAGCCATCCACATGTCAGCAATACGTCAGGCCATAGAGAAAGGCCGCACGGACAGACCGGTTGCTAGGCACTTCGTGACTGCTGGTCACTCGGTATCATCTTTGAGAATGATGCTCATAGATCATGTCCCTCACCTCAGGAGAGGTGGGGATAGAACTCTGACCCATCTGCGCCTGGAAACAAGGTGGATTTTGATCTAGACACAGTCTCCCTATGGGGACTGAATACCAATAGTGCCTATGCAGAAATAAAAGGACTGGAGGAATCTTCTTTCATCCAATTACAAAATATATTTTAAAAAAGTTCTACCTATTCCTTGTGATATGAATGGGGTTTAATGTCTCCAACTACCAGGTTGGGTTGTACTTGTTTGAGTTAGGTCTTCCCTTCCACCAGTCATATTGATACTATGGGGTATAGATTTGTCCGGTAGGATTGGGGCTTAGCTTCATTGATAAAGGTTATTATAGTATGAATGTTGTATATATCTGTGTACTATATATTTTGAAATTTTATATACTTAGGCTATGGATTATTTGTTGGTGTTTCATGTCAGTAATCTATTTGTGACCCAAAACATGCATACATTCTTTCTGATCAGTGCTGCATTTGTGTGTTTACACAGTTACCATGGTAACTCAGGCAGGCTGTCATAGTTAGTGGCCGGTGCTGACTGATGACGTCAGCGCATGGCGCAGTGTGCTGCTGTTGATGATACTCAGCTTTGAGAGTTATGATTGCGTGGTCCTGCTCACGAACACCTGTTTAGCATTGGAGTAAGATTAGTAAGGGTATTTCGGGTTGGGGTTCTGGGGTGTTATGTATGTCTACACGTTCTCCATTTGAAAAGGCTCCTACGAGGGCCGAAACATCATGGGTTTAGGCCCTTTTCTGAAAATATAAAGACATTTTGCATCAGATTCCTGTGGTTTGCTTGCTTTTTTGGGGATTCCTGTGGCACTTGCCAGGCGTGGGGATCACCTTGCTGCTACATATATATATATATATATATATATATATATATATATATATATATATATATATATTAAATATGAATGTGTTTTACTCTATATTTAATGTACAATTTTCCCATTCCAGTGTTTTTCACATACAGGATAATGTCATTTTTATTTTAAAGACATATTTCTATATACTGTATATCTATTTTACATTAACATTATCAGATATACAGTACTGTGCAAAAGTCTTAGGCCTCCATTAGATTTCTTGTTTTAGCAATGGTATAATGACCATATATAATTATTTCTCAGTCTCGTTATTAGAATTCAACCAGAAAATACAGGATATTTGTATGTAGTATTAAAAAACAGAAAAAAAACAGAAAAAACAGCTTCTATAGCCTAAAGTGGCATGAGATTTTATTCATTTGAAGCTTGCTAATAAGACCAACTTTCAATCACATCATTCCATTCAAAATATCAAAGATAAAAGAATTTCACAGAGTTTTTCATCAGCAAGGCCACTCTCAAAGGGAAATCAGCAAACAAACTGGATACGCAAGATGTGGTATTCAAGCTGTTATAAAGAAATTTAAAGAATCAAGAGACGTCAAGGCCAAAAAAAGGACTGGAAGGCCAAGAAAACTTTCAAAATCTGATGAAGAGTTTCTCAGAGTTTCCTCTTTGAGAGACCAGAATAAGTCCAGCAAGGACCTGGCACAGCATATGGCAGCTTCATCAGGATGCCAGGTTGACCCTTCTACAGTCAGAAGAAGCTTTATCAGGAATGGTCTTTGTGGAAGGGTAGCAGCCAAGAAACCACTTTTTCGGAAGGGGAACAGGGTGAAAAGGCTAAGTTATGCTGCAGCTCACAAAGAGTGGAATGTCCTGTTTTGGGGCTGCATTTCTGCCAGTAGTGTTGATGATATTGTCTGAATTGATGGGATCATGAATGCTGAAAAGTACAGACAGGTTTTAATTCATCATGCCATTCCTTCTGGAAAGCACCTGATTGGGTATGGTTTTATTCTTCAACATGATAATGATCCCAAGCACACTGCTAATGCGGTGAAATAATATTCGGAGAGAAAACCAGCTGATAAAACACTGGGAGTCATTTACTGGCTTCCACAGAGTCCAGACCTGAATATTATAGAGGCAGTATGGGAACACCTGGGCAGAGAAAGAAATAAAAGACAAACTATATCTAAAGAAGACGTCTGGGAAGTACTGAAAGAAGCCTGGTATAATATAATAGAAGTTCAAGGGAGGTCACACTAAATACTGACTTTTGCCTGAAGAAGCAATTTTGAAAATTCTATTTTTTTTATATTTTGTGTACATATTTCATGTATTTTCTGTTTGTATCTTAATAAAGAGACCGAAAAATAAATATGGATGGTCATTAAAACTTTGCTAAAAGAACAAATCTAATGGTGGCCTCAGACTTTTGTTTAATACTGTATATAGAAATATATAATAATAAAAATTAATTTTTTTCTATGTGAAGGAATGTAAAATATGTGTAACGTGCATCAGGGTTAACAATTTATGTCTAACGTGTTGTTGGGTTAGAACACATGAAGAATTACTAATCTTACATTGCGTTATTGAAATATTACATATAAAATATAAGAAAAATAATAATTATTACAAATGATTATAGATGCTGTAAAAATTCTAAATAATCTATAGAATATATATATATATATATATATATATATATATATATATATATATATATATATATATATATTACTGTATCTATAATATTAATAATAATATTTTTTTTAATATTTAATATTTCAAAAATGCAATGTAAGATTAGTAATTCTTCATGTTTCTTAACCAACAATGCGATTTAGGTGTAACGCGGTGCCGGGTTAATGCACATGAAGAATTGCTAATCTCAATGTGAGTTATTGAAATATTACATATAAAATATAACTAAATATAATAAAACATTTATTATACATACTGTAAAAAAGAAAAATAAATTCTTCATGTGCGCTAACCCGACACCACATTAGACCTAAATCACAAAACACAAATCATTTTACAGATATTTTACATTTCTATGTTCTTCACATAGAAAAAATATATTTTTTTATTATTTTTTTTATTAAATATATATATATATATATATATATATATATATATATATATATGATAATGTTTATGTAAAATAGATATATATGCCTTATAGGAATATATATACAGGGGTATAGGTATATACAGATATATAGAGAAATATATATTTACAATAGAAATTGCATTGTTCTGTAAGTGAAGAACGTTGTAATGTGAAATATTAATAGCTCCTGTCGGTTAGCGTGTGAGCGATAGGTGTTAGGTTTTTTCTTATGCGCCCTCTATTGACTTCTATGGGAAAATATATTAACGTGGTCACGATATTTGGTTAACACGCATCGGGTAATAAGCACGCAACCCAACCCTATTACTTCTAGCAAAGTTTATGCTCACTTGTGGTCTGGCCCTATTTCTTTTAAAAAAAAAGTAGTGCAGACAGTAGACAGATTGTGAACACTCTTAGAACTTGTTATACATATCAGTTATATCAGATAGGAACACATAGAAAAAAACTTCAGAGGTCATGGCCCCCCTCATGCTATAGATTATAGTAAGATTACCTATATACTCTCAAAATATATAAAAAAACATATTTAAAAATGTGATCAATGTGTGTATGCGCTCAAGACCACACAGCCCAAGAGTGACTCCTTGGGCTGTGCGGTCTCGAGCGCATACACGCATTGATTATGTTTTTTAATATGTTTTGCAAGTTATTTTGTACAAGAGATCATTTGATTAATGTGCCTTTTTGACAAATTTTCCTTTTCTCATAATAAGAAGATAATTAAATTAAATAAAACACATATATTTGTAATAAGGCAATATAAATACAAGAGATATGAAAGATTAATTGTATGTATGTTACTATGTTTGTATGTAACTTAATAGATGGAATTTTTAGCAATGGATGGTTTTGGTTACCTTGGTACCTGTGAATGTGATTGGTTGACACCGACTCACAGGTAGGTATCGCTCATTGGATTGATTATGTGTTTGGTATATATAGCAAGTGATATGTAGCTACAGTATTAAGCCTGATGAAACAGCCACTGGTATGCTTAGAAACACATTGCTGTTTTTAATTTATTTTTATTAAAGTAAGTTTTTAAACTTACCACTTGCTGCAATTCACTTTTTTACCATTGACACCATTATTGAATGGTACAAGATCACTTTGGGATTAAGCTTCCTGATCCATCCTCCTGCTGTTGGAGTTTTGCAGGAGGTCAGTCTGCTGGATGACTGTTTGATTCCAGCCTGCACTATTTGCACCAAGAGGGGTGTCCACCTAAATGTGAGTGGGATATTTCATACACATTTTATATACCAATCCTACAATACTAGGCCATGTGGTGCATCTGTTTCCTCTTATCTCCTACAGATTACTGACCCCTAAATCTTGGCCTATGATCCATTCAAAGTTTGCAGCCTGGACCTGGATTACATTGAATTTATTTGGTTGTTTTCAAGAATATACCTTGCACTGATATATGGGACATCTCACTCATATACTATTTATGTTTGATTTGTTTTTTCCTCTTGTTTGTATCACCATAGCATTTGTTTGATTTATTGCATAGGGTTGTTGAATTATTTACCACACTCTCATATGATAATATATATTTATATCATCTTGATCTAGGGTGCCCCCTATATAAATAAAGTTCAGCAAAGTGGTGGAAATGGTTCGGCAGTTAAATTATTAAATTAGATCTGCATGATGGAACTCAGTGAGAGTCCTCCTTGCTCATTATTACAGAATTTTCAATGCAGTAAGTCACTTGTTTAGTTGAGTATGTTGTGTCTCTGCAGGTTCAGGTTCTGTGTATCTGGATGACACTGACACATTCTCTTCTCCCTCTGAGAGTCCTGCATGTTCAGATGGTGCTGGATTTGCCTAAGGAGTTTTTAGTTAATATACCTGGTTTTGCTAAGCTCTGATGTTTCATGTTTTCATGAAGACTATTTTATTGATAATTCATAAAAATATAAGGTAAATTTAACATGTCATTATTTATATATTGTACCTAACCTTGACCCATGAAACTATGAGTTAAACAGAAGGCAATCTTTGTTCCCCAGCCCCATACAGTCATACATCAGTCACTTTTGATATGGAGATATGTAACATTTCTTCCCACTGGTTGAATTCAAGTTTAATTTGTCTACAAGACCCATTTTCTCTTAAGAAAAGCT
Source organism: Bombina bombina (assembly GCF_027579735.1). Lineage (NCBI taxonomy): Eukaryota > Metazoa > Chordata > Amphibia > Anura > Bombinatoridae > Bombina > Bombina bombina. The sequence continues at coordinate 1,081,119,077 of NC_069499.1, read as the reverse complement.
TTACATGCATAAACCTGTTTTACACACTTAATGGATCTTGGGTCCTGGCAGTGTTTATATGAAAATTTGAGCCAACTGTGCATTTTGTTTTGCACTGGCCTTTGTCATCTTAGGTGCAAGAAAATACAAATTTAAAGTATTTAATTAGGTATATATATATATATATATATATATATATATATATATATATATATATATATATATATATATATATATATGTGTGTGTGTGTGTGTGTGTGTGTGTGTGTTCATTGTTTTGGATGTGTTAAGTTATTTTTTTTTTTAATTATTATATATCTGTATGTTCCCCCCACTGCAGTAACCAATAACCTACTCATGTATTTGCCCATTTGCTCACATACACTCCTTACACATATTTCTTTCTCTCATCACACTATCATCAGATTCATTATTCTCTCTTATGACTCTTTCACTCCCCCTCTCTCCCTCCATGCTTTCATCTTTCACTCTTCTTCTCTCTTACCCTGTCTCTCCCTCTATAACACCAGCTCTCACTCTTCTCTCTAACCCTCTATCACTCTATCTATAACTCTCCCTCTCCCTTACCTTTATCACTCCCCAATTATTTAAAAGTAAACAATAAAAAGATTATATGAATAAAAAAATGTGTTAAATAAATACATGTTATTTTATGTAGTGAGTGTTGAGTGGATGCTATATGTATGTGTAGTATGTGCAAAAGAATATTTAAGAAACAAATATCAAACTTTTGTTTTGGATATTTGTAATTCTAGCCTACCTATTTCTCTCTCTTCGATATCAGCAGGTGTGCAGTTACAAATAATCAGATTAACATGATGTTATACAGGATACAACAATGTATCCAAGGTATGTTTTGACAATGTAGTTGTTTCTCATTGGTAAAAAGTCATTAAAAAATGACACAAAGGTCAATATAAAGTGTGCCATTAACCCACACATATTTGTTTTTCTATAACAATATCGATGATCCAGAAATATTGTGAATATTATTGAAATATGTTTGGTTTTACTCAAACAGCATTTATTCAAATAGATATAAATGACTTAGAAAACAAAGACAAAAAAAATCCAACTTCCTACAAACTTTTTTTAAATGACAGATTTTAAAGGATTGGAATAGCGTTTGTTACCATTAAATGTAGTAGAGTTTAATAATTAAGAAATGCATAATAAAAACACAAGCTCTTAGGGCCTAATGATGTAAGAGGTCAGGGCAGTACAGTAGAAACACAAATATTACCTTAATAAATGTTTATCTCATTATGCAGGGTTATTTATGTGAAGGTGAGATTCATATATTACAATATAAAGTCTAAAAAAATCCCAAAGATTGGCAGCGAGTTTTTGATCATCAGACCCTTAGCCTGAATTTCAAATGAGTAGCAGATTTTTTTTCTGACAAATTTAAAAGTTAGTTAAATTTTTCTTCTACCTGAATCATGTGACAATCATCAACCAACCACAAAATTCATATAAGTATATACTGGGAATTCTCGCACATGCTCAGTAGGAGCTGTGGCCTAAGGAAGTGTGGATTTAAAAAGATTGTGCACACTTCGATAATGGAAGAGAACTGAAAATTGTTTAAAATTGCATGCTCTATCTGAATCATGAAAGTTTAATTATGACTTAAGGGTTCCTTTAAAATGTGCCTATTCACAGACTTTTTCATATGCCAGACAATCTTTAAATTCTGCATTAAATCTGAACTCATTGTTTAAAGTATTTTTTATAGTCACTTTTTATTTAGTAAAGTTTGCTTAACCATGGTAAAACATATTTAAAGGGGCATTGCAATAAAAAACTTTCTATCTTGAATATGAAAGAGCAGCATTTAAATATGTCAACATTTTTTTTTTCTTAAAGGAACAAGATACCCAAATGTGGAACTCTCTCTTGAAAGTGATGCAGTTGTAAAAAGCTGAGTAGAAAATAGCAGATGAACATCTCTATGTAAAACATATATTTTACCTCAAAATTTCCTCATTAGCCACATCCCATTGTAAAGGGACTTGGCGACCGAGGACGTGTCAGGCACGTTCTACAAAAATATACAGTTAAAGTGCCATAAAACAGGTTGAGATCTGTGCATATCCTAAAAGGAATAAAATAGTTTGCATAAAAAATATTTTTTAAATTGCTGGCAAGTAGTTTAAAATAATTTTCAAAAATAAGCAAAATGAATTACATAGCTAAGCTGCCTGGAGCAGCTAACTCCACCCTTCTTATCAGTGTTTAGGCAAAGGCATTGTATTTCAACTGAGTTCACAGCTTCTAGGCATGCTCCAGCAGATAATCTCTATTCACTTTTGCATTCTACCAAAAGAACAATAAACATAGATACAGCCAAAAAAGGAATTGTGTGGGGGGAGTTAGAGCTTTACAATTCAGAAACTAAAAAGAAAGGGTTAATGGTGAGGCACTGCAGTATAAATTTGCAGGTAAAGTAATAAAAGTACATATTATTATATTTTGTCTCTGTCCCTTTAAGGACCAATTTCGTGCCTGACACGTTCTCTGAGGTTTCAAGCACTTTAAGTAATCTTGATTGCTTCCAGATGCTTTCAGGATATTGCAGCGATGCCTCAATGTTGAGGCTTCGTGCAATACCCTTTTTTGGCAACCGATGCAGAGGGCCAGCGATTGGGCCGATCGTTGGTCGCGAGGGAGGGATATGAGGGAGGCGGGTGGGCGACTCATTGCTGCAGAGGCATTCCGGATCCGGGAGTGCCGGCAGAAGGAGTATGCGCACTGTGATGAGGGGTGATAGGGGAAACAAGTGTTGAGGAAAGGGATCTGGGAGGGGAGGTGGGGAGTGTATTGAGGGGGGCAGCTACACTACAGAAAAATGGGGGGGTTATTTTTTTTAAATAAAAAAAAAAATCACATTTTGTAACAAACTGGGTACTGGCAGACAGCTGTCAGTACCCAAGATAGTGACAAATAGGTAGAGGGGGAAAGGTTAGAGAGCTGTTTGGGGGGATCAAGGAGGTCAGGGGCTTAGGGGGGATTCTACACTGCAGAATATATATGAAAAAAAGCCTTTTTATTTTAGTAATGGCAGACTTTCTGCCAGTACTTAAGATGGCGGTGACAATTGTGGGGTGGGCGAGGGAAGGGAGCTGTTTGAGACGGGTCAGGGAGGGATCAGGGGGTGGGATGTGTCAGGAGGGAGGCTGATCTCTACACTAAAGCTAAAATTGGAACAGCCAGTAGGATGTTAGCAGCTCTAATCCTATTGGCTGATTAGAACAGACAATAGGATTTTAGCAGCTCTAATCCTATTGGCTGATTGAAATCTTTCAGCCAATAGGAATGCAAGGGATGCCATCTTGGATGACGTCACTTGCATTGAAGTTCCAGTTTACGGCAGCCACCGTATGAAGAGGATGCACCGTGCTTCAGGATGCACCCGATGGATGAAGATAGAAGATGCCATCTGGATGAAGACTTCTTGCTGACTGGATGAGGACTTCTCCGACTGGATGAAGATGGAAGTGGCCGTCTGGATGAAGACTTCTTGCCGCCTGGATGATGACTTCTCCGGCTCCGGATGGATCCTTAAAGCAGGACTTCAAGAACTGTAAGTGGATCGTTGGGGGTTAGTGTTAGGTTTTTTTAAGGGTTTTTTTGGGTGGGTTTTATTTTTAGATTAGGGTCTGGGCATGTAAAAGAGCTAAATGCCCTTTTAAGGGCAAATCCCATACAAATGCCCTTTTCAGGGCAATGGGGAGCTTAGGTTATTTTAGTTAGGTTTTTTATTTGGGGGGGTTGGTTGGTTGGGTGATGGGTTTTAATGTTGGGGGGGTTGTTTGTATTATTTTTACAGGTAAAAGAGCTGATATCTTTGGGGTAATGTCCCACCAAAGGCCCTTTTAAGGGCCATTGGTAGTTTATTGTAAGCTAGGTTTTTTTATTTGGGGGGGGGGGGGGGGCTTTTTATTTTGATAGGGCTATTAGATTAGGTGTAATTCTTTTTTATTTTTGATAATGTGGTTTTTTTATTTTTCGTAATTTAGTGGGGGGGTTTTTGTAACTTAGTGTTTGTTTTTTTCTGTAATTTAGTAATTTGTAATAATGTTTAATAGAATATTTAAATAATTTGAGTAGTGTTAGTTTTTTTAATATGTAATTTAGTTTATTTAATTGGTAGTTTAATTTAATTTTAGTATAATAGGGTAGGTTAATTAATAGTTTAAAATTAGTTTATTTTAATTCTACAGGTAAGTTTTTATTTATTTTGAGATAGGGATGTTGTAATTTTAATTTAAAGTTAGGGGGTTGTTAGGTTTAGGGGTTAATAGCTTAATTTAGTTTTTGGCGATGTGGGGGGCTGCCAGTTTAGGGGTTAATAGGTTTAGTTAGTGGTGGTGATGTGGGAGGCCAAAGGTTTAGGGGTTAATAAGTTTATTTAGTGGCGGCGGTGTTGGCGAGCGGCGGAATAGGGGTTAATACATTTTATTTAGGTGTCAGCGATGTCGGGGGTGGCAGATTAGGGGTGTTTAGACTCAGGGTTTATGTTAGGGTGTTAGATGTAAACGTTACATGTTTTCTACCATATAAATCAATGGGATATCTGACAGCATCGAACATAAGCTTTCGCTGCTTTCAGACTCCCATTGATTTCTATGACATCCGCGGCCTACAGGATGGTGGCTTGAAAACCAGGTACGCTGCGCGGGAATAGCCGCAAGCGTACCTGTTAAATGTTTGATAACTGGGAAAAGGTGTCAAATAGAGCCGAATGTGTTTTCGGAACATAATGTAATGACGTAAGCATCGATCTGCGTCGGATTGAGACTGGCAGCTCGTATGTTATGTCACAAATTTCAACATTTGCTGGGTGGTAGGCATTAATAACTAGGTCGGATCAATTACGCTGCAGAATTCCGGTGTATTTGTGGTTGAGGCTTTGATAAATATTCCCCCCTGGTCCCAAATGGTAAGAAAATTGAAAGTGCTGTGGTCACTAAGGGGTTAAGCAGCCAGTCAGGATGCTTGTACCGGGACTTACATGGGAGCATGCTTCTAGCATGTGCAGCACAATCCGTTTAAGGAAACTTACTATGAAATCTGTCAATAGTCTGTAAAATTCCATTATATCACAGTAAAGACACGTGTAAAACTCAGCACTGATTAAGCTGATTATTTTTCCCAAGACACAGATGTCAGTAAAAAATCTATCTCTGGATAACAGAGCACTTACTTTGTTGAGCTGAAGAAATTTTGAGATGAAATATCTATTTTTACATTGAGATGTTCAGGTGAAATTTTCTTGACAGCTTTTTTACTTTTACGTTGCATCTCTTTCTAGTGATGTCCCTTAAAGAAAATGTTAAGTCAATTAAAATTGCAACTAATACTGCATTAATTGTTTTGTACTTCCTGCTAATTGGCTGGTTCAGAAAACAAAAATATGTTGTGCTAAAAAAAAAAAAATGAAAAAAAAAATGAAATACATTTTGAATTGCCCTCTTTTAAAATAAGCAAAGATAAAAGTGGACTAGAAAATTCCTTTAAAGAAGCCTGTTTATTCTTCCTTTATGCATGCTGTGAGTATTTTTTAAAAAAAGTGTTCAATATGAAATGTTGATCATCCTTATGTGGAAAAGGAAGATATTTTACCTAAGAAAACAACAATAGACAATCAGCATCATGAGTGCTGAGTTGACATTTAGCTTTACTGTGATCTTGTGGGATTTAATAGAAAACTTCCTTAAACTGATGATGGAAATAAAGTGACTGTGCTGCATATGCTAGATGCACGCTCTCTTGGAAGTCCTGGGACTAGCATCCTAATTGGATGTCTAAAGTGCCTCTACAAGATGTTCATGTGATATTTTCTAGTCAACTTTTTACGGATATGCTGCATCACTTTCAAGTGATCTACTATTTGGGTAACATGTCTCTTTAATGAATCTGTGACCCTGTTGTCAAAAGATAACCACCATTAGAATACTGGATATGTTTTCCTGGCATCCACAATAATCCATTTTATAAATATAAACCACACAGGGAAAACCATCTGTAATTATTATAGGAAATAATTTAAAAGTCTTTAAAAGGATAAGCAAAATGTTCTTCTGGTTTGATCTTCTTTGTGCACTTTTTTGTCTGATCAATGTCGGCTTTATTTATTTTTTATGCAAAATAATTAAATGTCAAGGGTTAATAAAGAGAGTGGTTACTTGGCCACTTTGTATTATATAGAAGAACAAAGGTGCACTATGTGCTATTAGGACTGTACTCAAACACAATGTTCAGTTTATATACATTTATGGATTGATTTGTATAATCTAATTTGCAACCATAGATAAGGTGACTATTTGAAACTTAAAAAATTAGTTTTTCCCATTTGTTTACATAGCTGCTATAGGTATACTAGTAATAGGTAGTGGTTTTGCATTTAAAGGGATATGAAACCCAACTATTTTCTTTTGTGATTCAGACAGAGCACACAGTTAAAAAAAAAAAAAAAAAAACTTTCCAATTTAATTTACTCCTAATATAAAATTTGCTTGTATCCCATGTTATTCTTTTTTGAAGAGATACCTAGCTGGGTGTTAGGAGCACTACGTGGCAGGAAATAGTGCTGCCATCTAGTGCTCTAGCAAATGGGTAACACTCTTGCAAAACTGCTGCCATATAGTGCTCTAGAGATGTGCACGCTCCTGAGCTTAACTACCTGTTTTTTTTTAACAAAGTATACCAAGAAAACAAAGAACATTTTATAACAAAAGTTAATTAGAAAGTTGTTTAAACTTGTATGCTCTATCTGAATCCTGAAAGAAAAATGTTGGTAATAATGTCCTTTTAAGGAGAGCAAAATAAAGGGGAGAGAGAGACTGCAAAAAAGAGGAGGGAAAGAGAGTTAAAGAAAGGGGAGAGCGCAAAAGAGAGGGGGGATAGAGAGAGCAAAAGAGGGGGAGAGAGAGAGAGAAAAAGAGGGGGGATAGACAGAGCAAAAGAGAGGGGGAGAGAGAGATCAAAAGAGGGGGGGATAGTGAAAGCAAAAGAGGGGGGGATAGAGAGAGCAAAATAGAGGGAGAGAGAGAGCAAAAGAGAGGGGAGACAGCAAAAGAAAGGGGGAGAGAGACAGCAAAAGAGAGGGAGAGAGAGAACAAAAGAGAGGGGGGGAGAGAGAGAGCAAAAGAGGGGAGAGAGAGCAAAAGAAAGGGAGAGCAAAAGAAAGGGGACAGAGAGATCAAGAGGGGAGATAGAGAGAACAAAAGAGAGGGAGAGAGACAGCAAAAGAGAGGGGGAGGGAGAGCAAAAGAAAGGGGAGAGAGAGATCAAAAGAGGGGAGATAGAGTGAGCAAAAGAGAGGTGGAGGTAGAACAAAAGAAAGGGGATAGAGAGAGATCAAAAGAGGGGAGATAGAGACAGCAAAAGAGAGGGGGAGGTAGAACAAAAGAAAGGGGAGAGAGAGATCAAAAGAGGGGAGATAGAGACAGCAAAATAGAGGGAGAGACAACAAAAGAGAGGGGAAGGGAGAGCAAAGAAAGGGGAGAGAGAGATCAAAATAAGGGAGATAGAGAGAGCAAAAGAGAGGGGGGAGGGAGTACAAAAAAAAGGGGAGAGAGAGAGCAAGATAAGGGAGATAGAGAGAGCAAAAGAGAGGGAGAGAGACAGCAGAAGAGAGGGGGGAGGAAGTGGAGAGAGAGAGCAAAAGAGAGGGGGGAGAGTGCAAAAGAGGGAAGAGAGAGAGCATAAGAGAGGGGGGAGAGAGAGCACAAGAGAGGGGGGAGAGAAAGAGCAAAATAGAGGGGGAGAGAGACAGCAAAAGAGAGGGGGAAAGAGAGCAAAATGAAGGGGAGAGAGAGAACACAAAAAAGAGGAGGGAAAGAGAGTTAAAGAAAGGGGAGAGAGAGAGCAAAAGAGAGGGGAGATAGAGAGAGCAAAAGAGGGGGAGAGAGAGAAAAAGAGGGGGGATAGAGACAGCAAAAGGGAGGGGGAGAGAGAGAGCAAAAGAGAGGGGGAGAGAGAGAGCAAAAGAGGGGGGGATAGTGAAAGCGAAAGAGGGGGGATAGAGAGAGCAAAATAGAGGGAGAGAGAGAGCAAAAGAGAGGGGGGAGACAGCAAAAAAAAGGGGGAGAGAGACAGTAAAAGAGAGGGAGAGAGAGAACAAAAGAGAGGGGGGAGAGAGAGAGCAAAAGAGGGGAGAGAGAGCAAAAGAGAGGGGGAGAGAGAGCAAAAGAGAGGGGAGAGAGAGAGCGAAAGAGAAGGGGAGAGAGAGAAAGCAAAAGAGAGGGGGAGAGAGAGAGCATAAGAGAGGGGGGAGAGAAAGAGCAAAAGAGATGGGGGAGAGAGAGCAAAAGAGAGGGGGAAAGAGAGCAAAAGAAAGGGGAGAGAGAGACAGCAAAAGAGAGGAGGGAAAGAGAGCAAAATAAAGAGGAGAGAGAGAGCAAAAGAGTGGGGATAGAGAGAGCAAAATAAGGGGAATGGAGACAGCAAAAGAGAGGGGGAGAGACAGCAAAAGAGAGGGGGGAGAGAGCAAAAGAAAGGGGGAGAAAGAGAGCAAAAGAGGGGGGATAGTGAGAGCAAAAGAGAGGGGGAGAGAGAGAGCAAAAGATAGGCTGGAGAGGGGGAGAGAGAGCGCAAAAGAGGGAGCAAAAGAGAGGGGGGAGAGAGAGAGCAAAAGAGAGGGGGGAGAGAGAGAGCAGAAGAGAGGGAGGATAGAGAGAGAGCAAGGGGTGGAACCGCTGTACTGCAAAAATTGGCCTGTGTACATGGGCTTTAGGACTAGTACATATATATTTATGCATTAATATGTGTACATGCACATATTAACACATATATATGAATATAAGCATATAAATATATATTTACTGGGAGCACACAGTTCCCTTAGACTGCAATTTAAAGACAGTTTCCAGTGCTGTTCTTTTTCTTACAACCCAATCACACCACCTTTAACCCAAAATACTGCCTAGTGCAGTAATTTTATTTAAGTATATAACACACACACATATATATATATATATAATGTATATATTTGTTGGCTTCACAAATTCCAGTGAGTGCTGCTTCCCATTTATGACCACTGTGGGATCTTTTTGGATATAGATAGATATATAGATATATATATATATATGTGTGTGTTTTTGGTGAAACTCTCCTTTTCCTCTTCCCTTGCTGTAAAAAAAGACCAGTGAGTGTTGTCTTATTGCAGTATATAAAATAACTGGTCTGGCACCCAGGCAGTTGTGATTTACAGAGTGCGCTGTTATTGGACTTTTGTATTTATTTATGTGTATGTGTACATATGTATATGTATGTATATATGTGTGCACAAACATACACATACATACACACATATATCTACATACATATACACAGTTGAGCTGTTCCTAGCCCAAAATATTGCCATATACCATATCCTTTTAACTCACTGCTAAATATTGATTTAAATTAAAAAAAATAATTTTACATTAAATTTAAATATATATATATATATATATATATATATATATATATATATATATATATATATATATATACCGGCTACTTTATTAGGTACACCTTGCTAGTACCGGGTTGGACCCCCTTTTGCTTTCAGAACTGCCTTAATTCTTCGTAACATATATTTAACAAGGTGTTGCTGCAGATTTGTCGTCTGCACATCCATGATGTGAATCTTACGTTCCACCACATCCCAAAGGTGCTCTATTGGATTGAGATCTGGTGACTGTGGAGGCCATTGGAGTACAGTGAAATCATTGTCATGTTCAAGAAACCAGTTTAAGATGATTTGAGCTTTGTGACATGGTGCATTATCCTGATGGAAGTAGCCATCAGAAGATGGGTACACTGTAGTCATAATGGGATGGACATGGTCAGCAACAACACTCAGGTAGGCCGTGGCATTTAAACAATGCTCAATTGGTACTAAGGGGCCCAAAGTGTGCCAAGAAAATATCCCCCACACCATTACACTACCACCACCATCCTAAACTCTTGATACAATGCAGAATGGATCTATGCTTTCATGTTGTTTACGCCAAATTCTGACCCTACCATCTGAATGTCGCAGATGAAATTGAGACTCATCAGACCAGGCAATGTTTTTTCAATCTTCTATCATCCAGTTTCGGTGAGCCTGTGCAAATTGTAGCCTCAGTTTCCTGTTCCTGTGTGTGTGAAATGCTTTCTTTAATTATATATTACAGTATTTGTTTATGTTTATATTTATGCCCTAACACTTTACTTCAGGTTTTCGAACTGTGCTAAATTTAGCTGTTATGTGTTAAAGGGACATTAAACACTTTGAAATGGTAATATAAAGGAATAAATTGTATATTAAAAAAAGTCAGCAATATACTTTCATTATTTATTTTGTCCCCATTACCTATAATTCCATTTTGAAATTGTGAGCTTTACAGTTCCTGTTAGAAATGGAAGTGCAGAACACTGTTATATTCTACACAGCCATTGACTGCACACTCTATTGACCTATTTATAACTGACCTAATTGGCCACAGCAGAGAAGGTAACCTAAGTTACAATATGGCAACTCCCACTAACGACTAGACACTTAAACTTTACACTTATTTTTTCTATAGTTAAACAGCTAATGAAATTTTAAAAAATACATCTACATGTTATTCTCTGCCTAATCTTTTCATTGAATGCATCAATCTATCTAGCATTTATTTAGTGTTTAATGTCTCTTTAACGCTTGAGTGAAACACATAACTCACCACTTGTAATATGAGCGATGATAACACACCTTTCGCTATCCATTAAAAGTTTAGGGTGCGCAAAAACAATGTTGGTCGCGTTAACATTATCTGGTAAAATATTTTTACATTCACTTGTAATATCTCTTTAAATTTTAAGCACTGGCATGCAATGTTGATAGTGATATCATTTGCACTCCAGTTGTAATTGTGGCATATATTAGTACTGAAAACAGTGTTAACCTTACAAAACTAGATTTCATAACTGGTATCAGCCTTTATATATCCCAAATGATTGTACTTTCTATAATTAGATTATACAAAAATGCAAAATTGATATTATTTATTAAAAGGGCAATAAAAATAGTGTCAAATACAATATATTTACAATTTTGTAGCTTCCAATACTTCAAGGCTGAAAATTTGAAGTGTTTAATAATAAAAGATATTTATCTGCTCCCATATCATCTGTCACAAAAAGTTCTCAAAATATTATACATTAAATATCTGTAAATGGAAAGAGAACCAGTTTGTATATTATAGTACTTTTCCGTACCATTACCAGATATTAAAATGAGTGCATAAACATATTTTTGTAGTTGTAAGGCCTGCTATCTATTTTAGTATTAAACCTCTGCTCTGTGCCCTTTTGTCTGGGGTGGTCATATGCCAAGACTTGTCTCTAAATGAATGAATAATCTTTGCGTAATAGCTTCTATTACGTCTATAGTTATTCCGTGTATCCACTACCCTCTACTTTTTACTAATTACATCTCAGACTCTTTCTTTATTAAATCTTTCTCAATAACAAACAGAACAAAAACAGGCCTTATTTGAAATAGATTTGAAGATGTTTTGTTGTCACTACTCTGAATGCCTAAGAGATATTAAACCCTATGTGTGTTCTCTGTTAGAAAGGGAAGGAAAGAGTTAGCTGATTAGGACTTTTGTTCCTGTTTCTGCACACAGAGAGGAGGGCTGTTGTCACACTCTGTCGCCAGTGCTGCTGCTACACTCTCACTGAAACTGTCCACAGTTGTGGCTGCAGAACACGCCTCCCTTGTAGCAGGTGTCTGTAGGGAGCAGGAAGTACTATTGCTGCTGTTTAAGCTTGTCAATTTCACACATTTATTAGACTGTCGCTTGTCACAGAGCCTCCCTATCTAAACTCATTTTCAAACAAACCAAGCAAATAACCAGCTAACCACTCACATTCTATCTGTAGGGGACCCTTTAACAGTCTGCTACATGTCTTGTTACATCTTAAGGATACTTGAAGATACTTTCTCTCTTTGAAAAACCATCTAAGCTCCAATGCAATCCAGACAGATGAAGCACTATTTCTTAAAGGATTAATTATTGTCTTGTGAATTTACAAATCTTTTTTTCTTTACATATTTTTCTTTTTGATCCACTGGATTTACCTCTTTGCCTCAGAATTTCTTTGTGGCTATAAAAGCCATTCTAAATATGAGCTTCATTGATAATGGCCCAGATCCATCCCTACCAGGGGACTGTAAGCAACAGGATAGTCAAGAAGATGAGTTGGACTTCTCCATGCTGTTTGACTATGACTATCTCCCCTCTGAAGGTTTGTGGAAGACTTTTATGTCATTTCCAGGAGTCCTTTAACTCTTATGTGCAGCATTTAAAGCAATACAAATCATGTTGTTTAGAATTTTAGACCCTGACACTATTTTGTTTAAGGCGGATTATTGTTATTTTAATATTTTAGACACAATATATTAGTGTAACTGAACTTCAGCGTTGAAGGAATTTTTTTGCACAATTCTACTTCATGTCACTTTTAAAAATCTTTCCATACTATTTGAAAGTTGTGCTGTTTCCTGGTAAATAAATATATACTATTATTATTTTTGTTTAATGAGAGGATGACACTTAAAAACTGCTTGGCTTTATTTTCAAGCTTACCTGATATGTCACGTAAACCTCTTTCTCTACTGTTTTGGCAAAATCCATGCTAAGCTGTATAACCTCATATTGAAATATAGGGTTCATCCATTGACAGTTTCAATACATTTCCATTAAGAGGGATTGTTTTATTTTTTGTTTAGATGAAAATCTAAAATGTTGCAAGGTAATTTCTCCCTGTAGAAATATCCTTTTAATAATAGTACTTGCAGGTTTGTTTGTTTTCTTTTTGTTTTTAACTTGGGACCTACTTCAGGTGTAAATTTTAATTTAAAGGGATATGAAACCCAAATGTTTTCTTTCATGATTCAGATAGAACAATTTTAAGCAACTTTCTAATGTACTCCTATTATCAATTTTCTTCGTTCTCTTGGTATCTTAATGTAAAAAAAACCCAGCAATGTAAGCTTAGGAACTGGGCGTTTTACTTAGCCACCAATCAGCAAGCGCTACTCAGGTGCTGAACCAAAGCCACCAATCAGCAAGCGCTACCCAGGTTCTGAACCAAAAATGGGCTAGCTCCTAAGCTTATGTTCCTGCTTTTCATATAAAGATAACCAGAGAATGAATACAAATTGATAATAGGAGTAAATTAGAAATTTGCTTAAAATTGCATGCTCTATTTGAATCACAAAAGAAAAAAAATGTGGGTTTCATATCCATTTAAGGAAAGGCCAATTTACAAAAAAATTTGCCTGTTGTTGGATATCTGATACTTTAATACTTTATTTAATTTAAAGAGTCAGAATTGTACATGAAGCCTAAATAATGATTCATTATTCTTGAATACCATTTTTTCTGGGAGACTATTCACTGATTCCCACTCCTTTTCTATAACCTAAGTAATGTTTGAGTTTTTAAAATTGATAAGAGAAGGAAAGACAAAATGTATCATTAAAGTTTCTACACTTTACTCTAGAGAAAGTGCTGGTATAAAGGTTAAATGCAATTTTTTATCTTAGACTATTGATGATCTGTCAGCAGTTGTTATCTCTTATTTTTATGGTAACTTACTGAATAATATAATATACCTGTCAGTCTACAGTATTTAAATTGTTTTGTTAATGAAGGGTTAAGCTGACTTTAGTTTCCCTGTTTTAGCATGCTTGTGTAAACTACTGGCTGTTTGCATACATATGGTTTGTATTTTGAACAAATATTTACATATATATCCAGTTGCTTACATTTGCATTTATGACATTTAACCCTTTGTGTAAACACATTGTTTTGAATCTAATACTGTACATGTATGAACCATTAATAATGCCCTACAGCTGATCTGTAAAGGATGTAACAAAATCCTTTGTAAAAATAACATTTGTGTGCACTTAGTGATCCATCAAAAGAACATTAACAATTTCCAAAAAAAAAAATATATGCACCCTGCCATGAAAAAAAAATTGAATTTGTATGACTCTCAAATTAATTACATTTTAACTAAACACAGATAAACCTGTCCTAAACATAAAAGTGCTGCTACATCACAGTTCAGTAGCCAATCAGTAGCCATTCCAAGTTTCTAAAATCAATAGCTAAATTTAGTTGTCACATTCATTTTGATGCTCATAAAGTTCCATAAAGCCCTACACATAACAGGTTTCTGCTTGAAGGTGAAGTTCCTGTACCCCTCAAAGGCCAGTATAATAAAGAGATTTGGCATTGCTGTCATCTAAAGCAGGGTCTTCAAACTATGGGGTCGCAACACCATGATTACTGGGTCGCGACCTGTGTGTGTATTGTAGGAGATTGTGTGTGGTGTGTGTGTTGTATGAGAGTGTGTGTGGTATGTGTATGTTGTACGCGATTGTGTGGAGTGTGTGTGTTGTTTGAGAGTGTGTGTGATGTGTGTGTTTTATGAGAGTGTGTGCGGTGTGTTGAATGAGAGTGTGTGGTGTGTGTAAGTGTGTTGTATGAGAGTGTGTGTGGTATGTGTATATTGTCCCTGAGTGTGTGGAGTGTGTGTGTTGTTTGAGAGTGTGTGTGGTGTGTGTATTTTATGAGAGTGTGTGTAGTATGTGTATGTTGTACGCGAGTGTGGGGAGTGTGCATGTTGTTTGAGAGTGTGTGTGGTGTGTGTGTTTTATGAGAGTGTGTGTGGTGTGTTGTATGAGAGTGTGGTGTGTGTGTGTGTTATATGAGAGTGTAGTTGTCTGAGTGTGTGTGTGTGTTTGGTGTGTGTTTTGTTTGAGAGTGTGTGTGTTGTATGAAAGTGTGTGGGGTGTGTGTTGTAGGAGAGTATGTGTACTGTGTATGTATGTTTAATATGTGAGTCTGAGTGTATGTTGTATGCGAGTATTTGTTGTCTGAGTGTGTTTGTTTGGTGTGTGTGTGTATGAGAGTGTGTGTGGGGTGTGTTATATGAAAGTGTGTGTCATGTGTGTGTTGTATGAGAGTGTGTGTGTTTTGTATGAGAGTGTGTATGGTGTGTGTTGTACGACTGTGTGTTGTATGAGCGTGTGTGTGGTGTATGTACTGTATGAGAGTGTGTGTGTTACCTTTTACAACACTGTAAGTACAATCAGGTATAAAATATGCACACAGTTTACTCACTTTGCCAAAAAATTGCAGCTATCTTGCTATATTTTACTTCAGCAATCTTTAGACAATGCATAAAAATAGGGTTGCTGAGGTATGTGGTATCATTGCACTGGATCTTGGGAAATAAGTTTGAAGAACCCTGATTTAGAGATTTGCTGCTCCCCTTACCTTAACCCTTGTCTGGTGCATGTTTTATAATTGCATTAATGTCTGATGCATGAATACAAAACAAACTGTAAGTATTATGAACTTCAATGATAAAATATATGGTGAAAGAATAAACTGCAATAAAAACAGGGTGAAATGAGCATAGGCCCTATTTTATTCATCTCAATACTTATGATTACGTCCTTAAAATAAATATGATTGGGGAGAGAACATAACCCTCCTCTAGAACAGTGTTTCTCAACAGCCGGGCCGTGACCCACTACTGGGCCGCAACAGCCCTGCTGGTGGGCCGCGACCCAACATAACCTCCAGACACTCGCTCTGACAGGCCCGCCTTTACACATCTCCGAAATGTCGGACGGGCCTGTTAGAGTGCCACTGCTCATGTCTGTTTGCGCAGTGTGAGCGGGTAGTGGCGCACTGTGAGTAGCGGCGTGCAGAGACTGTGAGTAGCGACGTGCAGAGCATGAAGCATTGGCTCACAGGTAAGGAAGTCCACTGACACCAATGACATATAATTACAGCCACTGACACTAATGTGTATATTTAGGGCGCTCACTGGACACCAATGTGTATGTGTAAATATATATATATAGATCCCATTGACACCAATGTGTATGTGTAAACTGTGTGTACTGACACTAATGTGTATGTGTGCTGTGTATGTATATATATATATTATAATTATATGATAATTCAGTGGTGTCAGTGGGATCCATATGCAATATATATATGTATATAGTTTACAGTGGGTTAATTTTATAATTCATAAATATATATATATATATATATACATATATATATATATATATATATATATATATATTACACCCACTCCCAATGCTTACCGGGCCTTGCACAGGTCCGGTTAAAACTTACCAGGCCTTGAGGTCACTTAGGTTGAGAACCACTGCTCTAGAAGATGATTTATTATATTTCCTCCCACACAATAGGTCAATTTGGGCCTATGCACTTTTATGTATCTTTACCATATCCCTTTTTTATATTCGCCTATGGCGAAGGGATTTAGTGAAATACAGAAAGATGAGGCTGGTGCTTGAACTGACTTTACCCACAGACACTAAGTGAAGCACAGACACTATTTCACTCTCTTCACATGTGACTTCACTCCTTTTTGCTGAATATTTAAGGACATTTTTTTTTTTGAGATCTCCTTTCTTATGTTCAAAGGAACACAAACCATAATTGAAATTATTTGTACTTGCTACCAGCATGGAAGTAATTAGGGTGCAATCACAGTACAATGCCATTGTTTTATTTTGGACATCATTGAATGCCTTTGAAATGTCTGCATGCAACCGCTTAGCATCTGT
The DNA here is from genome assembly GCF_027579735.1 of Bombina bombina. Classification (NCBI taxonomy): domain Eukaryota; kingdom Metazoa; phylum Chordata; class Amphibia; order Anura; family Bombinatoridae; genus Bombina; species Bombina bombina. Next base: position 1,081,102,423 of record NC_069499.1, on the reverse strand, counting down.
AGACTTTAATGTAGCAAGATTAAAGAAAAATACTTTCTTTTTATTTTACCAGCCAAGAAGGCTATATAAGGATACACTGGCCAAGATTATTTATCCTATATACAGAAAACTAAATAACCTAGCTGACCTTCAGTTCTTCAACCTCTTCTGACAATAGTTCATCTCTTTTCGATCCTCTCTATATTCTGACAAAATTAAAGGGACATGAAACCCCAATTTTTTCTTTCATGATTTAGAAAGAGCATGCAATTTTAAACAACTTTCCAGTTTACTTCTATTATCTCATTTGCTCCATTCTCTTGATATCATTTGTTGAAAAGCATATCTAAATAGGCTCAGTAGCTGCTGATTGGTGGCTGAAAATAGATGCCTCGTGTGATGGGCTCACCCATGTGCTTTGCCATTTCTTCAACTAAGGATATCTGAAGAATGAAGCAAATGAGATAACATAATTAAATTGGAAAGTTGTTTAAAATTGTATTCTCTATCTGAATCATGAAAGAAAAATTGTGGCTTTCATGTCCCTTTAAGCCCTTTCACTCATCTGATTGGTGGCGTATGTATATGTATACAAGTGGAACCAGAATGGGGTAAGGATCAAGAAGAAGAGGACATGTTATAGCTGACCAGGAGAGGCTAAAAAAGAAGTTATTATTTTACGCATAGCCAATATATGAGACTTTAGAAGAGCAGAACAATGCCTGTCCAAATATGAGAAAAACACCATCCTATGTAGTGAAGGATAATAAATATGACAAAAACACCTTCCTGTGTAGTGAAGGATAATAAATATGACAAAAACACCTTCCTATGTAGTGAAGGATAATAAATATGACAAAAACACCTTCCTATGTAGTGAAGGATAATAAATATGACAAAAACACCTTCCTATGTAGTGAAGGATAATAAATATGATTCATTCATCTTATGCTATGTTTTGTTTTGTTTTTTTAAAAAAAAGACTATTTTAAGATTTTATTTAAAAAGCCTTTTTGACTTATTTTAGCAAAAATATTTTTTTAAAGGTTCTCACTGTTTTATGTAAAAATGTTTCTATTACACAAGTCACCTGCAGAAAAAAAAATCCTGCATACACTTAAAAACATTCTTAAAGGGACATGAAACCCAAAATTCTTATTTCATGATTCAGAAAGAGCATTCGATTTGAAACAATTTTCAAAATGACTTCTTTTATCAAATTCTATTCATTGTCTTGAAATCCTTTGTTGACTACTGGGAGCAGTCTGAAAATATCTGGTGAGCCAATAAGAAGAGAGAAATATGTATAGCCACCAATCAGCTGCAGCATTCCTGCTGAGCATATGTACATATGCTTTTTAACAATGGAAACCAAAAGAACAAAGCATATTTAATAATACAAGTAAATTAGAAAGTTGTTTAAAATCTTTCTGAATCATTAAAGTAAAATTTTTACTTCACTGTCCCTTTAAGTGGTGGATTCTTGTGCACGTGGCCTGTTGCGTATCATGTCCGCCACACATCGATAAATGCCAACAGCATACACATTTATCATTGCACAAGTAGTTTTTGTGAACTGCTTGTGCAATGCCGCCCCTGCAGATTCGCGGCCAATCAGCCACTAGCAGGGGGTGGGAACCAGCCCGATTCTATAGGATTGGGCGGATTGATGTCCGCAGCCTCAGGCGGACAAGTTATGGAGCAACGGTCTAAAGACTGCTGCTTCATAACTGCTGTTTCCAGCGAGACATCAAGCATTCGGAATTCAGCCCCAGTGTCTTGTGCACTATATAAAACATTGATAACTTTTCAAAGAAGTAGTTTTGCAAAAATAATCAAATTGCCTATATCACAACCTTTACATGTTGACTATTTTCTTGTTGCTAGAGAGGGCTGGTACATTTTGCATAGTAGCACACTTCAACTAAATAGCTAAACATTTTGTTTTTCAAGGCGGACCTTTAAAACACCTAGTTGTTGATACCATCGTTTATTTACAAGAACCTTCATTTTCATACTCTTAGAGCTATATTATGGTTGAAATTGTCTTAAAGGGAAACTAAATTCAACTTTTTTTCTCTCTTATATGCAATACTAGCATTTAAATATATAAACTGTATGTGTCTTTGCCTGAAAAAAGATCTGTAAATATAAACTGAAACTGATACTGTATGACTTGTGTATTTCCTGTCTAAGTATCATGAATATTTAACATTTTTGCAGTACTATTGTAGTTATTAGCTTTGAACCCTGCTATACTAAAATATCTGGACTGCAGAGAGGCACTGACATATTTTGCACTTTTTGGCACTTATGATTGGAGCAGTAGTTTGCAATTCCCTGTTGTGCGTTAACTCACATAAAAGTAAGCTTTTTGCATGCATCGGGTAGTGCTCGTATTACAAATTGAAAGTAGAACGTTTTCGCACAAGCGCTAACCCGACGTGCGCAAAAAGTCGAACAAGGAATATTGCGACTGCAAAAACGCATTCCATCGCGAAACGACGAGTAAGCTTAAGCAAAAAAAACAACAACAACATGGAGTCTGTTGTGGCACGCAAACCTGATCGCATTTAACCAAAGTGTGCTGAAATATAAAATATTAATATAGTTCACATTCCAATGTTCTTCACAAAGCAGAATATATTCTATTTATTCCTAAATACATATTTCTACATATATCTAATGTTTTTTGGTAAAATACATATCTATACACTTATACATATATATATATATATATATATATATATATATATATATATATATATATATAGATAGATAGATAGATAGATAGATAGATAGATTAATACAAATATTTTACAGATATATATATATTAAAATACATAGAACTGTGAAGAACATTGGAATGTGAAATATTTACATTAAATACATAGTTAAAACCTTTATTAAATATGAATATAGCATAAATATGATTTTTCATGTTTTCATCTACTTAACTGCAAAGGGCACCAATACACTAATATCTATCTATCTATCTATCTATCTATCTATCTATCTATCTATCTATCTGTCTGTCTGTCTGTCTGTCTGTCTGTCTGTCTGTCTGTCTGTCTATCTATCTATCTATCTATCTATATGTCTATATATGTAAACATCTATAATATACAATATATATATATATATTTAGCCATGTATATGTATGTATCTCTATGTTAAAGCCCTTCACCTGCCTTTTTTGTTAACACCTGAGAGCTCATATCTTTTAGCCCTTTTAACTTTTTATTGCAATATTTTTGGTAAATTATTTTTATTAGTCAGTGGTATTATGAGGGTAACTGTACATTTAAATGTATTTTTGATGTTTTTCGTACACATTTTTAGTCTAGCGTAACAGTTAACCAGAGCACTGAAGCTGCACTAACCAGATGCAGGTTAAATTCAATTGCACTTGAGCGAACACGCTTACTTTCAACTCGTAATACGCATGCTACTTCCGACATACACGAGCCTTCATAACCCCCTTTTCGCTATTGCACAACAGTAAGCGCACCACTGCTAATCTAGCAGTCTATGTGAACCATTGCCCTATTTTTATTGGTTCCACAACTGCCTCACATATGTTTAATTTATTTTAATGCTTTCTTTAAGGGTTCAACACAAAATTATTATTATTTTTTTAAGCAAAACCGACTGTGTTTTATTCCATACAATCATTTAGTTGTATTTGCTGAGCAATGCACCCATGGGCCTAATCAACTCAAATTCTAAGTAGAACTAGAGCTTTCTGAATGAGGTTGCATTATTTAGAGACTTGGTGTAAAACCTGTGCATAATTAGTAAAATAAAATAGAAATATGTTATCTTTGTTTGCAATGGAAGTGATACAATAATTAATAAAGCAATTCATGGGAGACAGCAAGTTTTCCTTCAAAGTGTGGCTTTGTCTACTGTCCCCTACAGATACACTTTCTCTTATGGAAATTATACAATGGTTTTAGAGAAGAGCAGCCCTTGTATGCTAAAGCTACGTTAGCTAATTGTATGTGCCAGATTCCTCAAACAGTGTGCACATTACATTTCTTGGAAAAAAGTGATCTGACATTATTATGATATTCACTGGGTACTTCAAGACAATCTTATATAAATTATCTGCATTATATTTTGCATACCAAGGGAATAACTTGAAATAAATATAAAAAACATATACAGGAACAGGGCGCCCCAATAGTGTGATATCTTCAAACTTCAAAAGTTGTAAATATCAAAAAAACTTACTCACGGATTTAGAAGCACTCAAACAGTGCTAATCATGCTGGCTGGACTGTTAGAAGCCGCCCAGCTGGCTTAAACCTCCAGAGAGATTCCCGTTGTAGACAATTTTCACAACTGCTAGTATCCGAGAAGGATAGATGGCACAAGCCAGATACTGCAGGATGACCGATGGTACTCCTTCTTCCCAAGAAACTCAGATCAGCAAAAAAGTGTATAATAAAAATACTTTACTAAAAGCAAAAAAAAGTACTTAACTCTCACAACGCGTTTCTCGGATTTACTGTTTCTTCAGGTGAGTCTCTGAGTTTCTTGGGAAGAAGGAGTATCTGGTTTGGGCCATCTATCCTTCTCGGATACTAGCAGTTGCGATACTAGCCAGCTGGGCAGCTTCTAACAGCCCAGACAGCACGATTAGAACTGTTTGAGTGCTTCTAAATCTGTAAGTATGTTTTTTGATATTTACAACTTTTGAAGTCGGAAGATATCACACTATTGGGGCACCATGTTCCTGTTTATGTTTTTTAGATCTGAAACGACTAGTTCAAGCAAGAGTATATGTAAAGAGGAAGCTGCCTGTGTACACTACACGTTTTGGGGATTTTATATAAAAGACTTTATCCATCATCATTTAGATTTATATATGTTGGCGCTCTCATTCTACTTGTGTTATTAAAATAAATATAGAAGGAGAGATTTTGTTCTCCATACAGATTTCTCCCTACAAACTGTAGCTTATAAACGCAGTGGTTCTTGTAAGCAGACGAGAGGGATAGCTGCCCAGGGTCCTGCGCTTTGGGGTCTCCACAGGTTATGAGAAGGTGCAATGTACATCCTGTAATTAGTTTATGAAGAAGAGTTTATGGTATTATATGATCTAACTGACACAGAGTTGTTATTGTCGTTTTTTAAGGACTATCATTGTAAGTGACTGAACTAGTATAATTTGTATTAAAACTATAGAATGCAAATTTGTATTTTTACAAAAATCTATGGTTTCTGCGTTGATCATATAATCAATGATTAATGTCATATAAGTGGTTAACCTTAGCATGTCAGACTACAAGCCCAGCTGCTTTGTAGATCACCTTCATTGGAGATGATTTACAACTCTGCAACTCTTGACAGGGTCCTCTATACCTTTGTCTCCCATAATTCTCACCTTACATATTAGACCCATGTTTATAGCATTGCAGACTCTGTTGGAGCTATACACATAACTAATTATAATAATAATCTCATAACATAGAAATATATATGTATATTCAGTGTCCGACCTAGTTTGGCTTATGTATTCAGCACTCATAGGGTTAACATAAGCGTGCAGTTATCTGATTGTGGTGTTCTTTTAGAGGATGACATGACTCTATGCCATTCCCTCTGTGACTCCTGATGACATTATATGAGGTTTCTATGGAAGAGACAGGAATGTCACTAACAAAAGCACTTGGCAGTCAACCACGTAAACTGCACCAGAGAATAAAACAGGAAAAAAAGCCCATTATAGCAACTGCAGGAAGAATATGTAAACAAAAACTTAGTAAATACAATTCTTAATTTCTCACCCTGAATATTATGAGAACTACAACGTTTTTGGTTAAGTTCTGTTGCCATAGTTTGCAATTAGTCTCCAATCATCATAATATTATTGTATGTACAAAGTGAGTCAGAGTTTCCTTTTAAAACAAAAGCATCTAATATCACAAAGGTTTTTTTTTCTATTAATATGTCAAACTAGTTAACTTCAAACCATAATCCTCAGTTAGTTTAGTTTGTGTGCTGCCCTGGGCACTGAGAAATATGCTTCCCCCTAAAACCCCCGCTATCAACAATATATTTAAAATGTATGCGTATACTGTGTCAAATAGTTCAGTTTTTCATAAGATAGGACTAATCGTATTCCTAATATGGTGGTATATGTGCCAGTTCCATTAATCCTTGTTTTTAGTAGCAGACAGTTGCCTTACTGGACTTCTAAGAGGTTTCTCTACTTGTCAGGGGAGGTGATTGTTCCACATGGCTACTCGGTGTTTGTGAGCTGTTCTTGATAAGAAGCTATTCTTGATAAAGGCTCAGAGGAGAGCCAAAACGCATAAAAGTGACTCCTGTTTTTGGATTACAAATATCTATTAGCTTGATCTGAATTGGAAAATTTACTGACTTTTTGAATTCTGATTGCCCGATGATTGCCTGATGATACTGGTTTCCTGATTGGCTACTGAGGGGCACGTGAGTAAGACTAACGGCTAAACAGCTCACAAACGCTGAGCAGCAGTGTGGAATGATCACCTCCCCTGACAAGTAGAGAAACCAATAGTAACAAGATAGTAGGTAAAGTAGTACTAATGGTAAGTACCTATAGGTGCCAAATATTTTTTTAATCAACAAACACCTGTTAGGGGGGCAATATAGCACTAAAGAGACTCATAGAAAAATTAGTTACAAAGTCTGAAACAAAAAAGAGTGCTTTTCCCCTATATAGAAAAAATTCTCACTGAATAATACAGGAACGATTTTTAAAGAAACACTCAAGTCAAAATTAAACTTTCATGATTCAGATAGAGCATGCAATTTTAAACAACTATCCAATTTACTTCCATTAACAAAATGTGCACAGTCTTTTTATATTTAAACTTTTTGAGTCACTAGCTCCTACTGAGCATGTGCAAGAATTCCAAGAATAAGCGTGTATGCATTTGTGATTGGCTGATGGCTGTCACATGGTATGTGTATGAATTTGTGATTGGCTGATGGCTGTCACATGGTACAGGGGGAGTGGAAATAGACATAACTTTTAAAATTGTCAGAAAAAAAATCTACTACTCATTTGAAGTTCAGACTAAAAGCTATTGCACTGTCTTGTATCTTGTATTTGTTTATTATGCAATCTACTGGGTTGACTGGTCCTTTAACCATTCATACTTTATCTTTACTGGTTTAACTATTCAATCATACACGTTTAAAAACACTTAAACTCTCTAGATATCAATATATAGCATAGGTGTGTGAATAATACCTCTGAAAATCATGTATCTAGATGTGAAACATTGTACTTGATTTGTATAATATCAAGCAGTCAGATACAAGCAATATCTTTTGTAGCCGGCTATTAATAAATTCAGAAATAATGCTGCAACAAGAGGACCTGTTAATATGTGGGATTTCAGATTATGAGATTAAAGCTATCTAGCTAATACTCTATCTGTAATTATAATGTCCTTGCTTGCACAGTTAACTTTAGCACAGCAGCTCAGTATAATAGATTCTGTCTGCTTAAAATCTCTAGATATCAATATATAGCATAGGTGTATGAATAATTCCTCTGAGAATCATGTATCTAGATGTGAAACATTGTACTTTGTTTGCATAATATCAAGTAGTTAGATACAAAAAATATTTTTGAGCCAGCTATAACAAAAATTCAGGAATAATGCTGTAATAAGAGGACCTGTTAATATCTGGGATGTCTGATTGCGAGATTAAATCTATCTAGCTAATACTCTATCTGTAATTATAATGTCCTTGCTTGCACAGTTAAGTTTAGCACAGCTTTTCAGTGTAATAGATTCTGTCTGCTTAACCCCCTACTATAGCGGGGGCTAGATTAATGTTTAACTGACTTATTTTACTATCATAGCATAATGTCTGATCTCAAAATATAACACACATTTACAAGCTATTGGCAATCAACAATTATCATAGGGCGTAAGCGGTTAAAAAATGAGAGTATGAACTCTGAAGCCAGACCCCTGACATGTGTTTCGCTCACGCTTCCTCAGAGGGGTTGACTGCTTGATATTATACAAATCAAGTACAATGTTTCACATCTAGATACATGATTCTCATAGGTATTATTCACACACCTATGCCATATATTGAAATCTAGAGAGTTTAAGTGTTTTTAAACGTGTATGATTGAACAGTTAAACCAATAAAAAAAAGTATGAATGGTTAAAAATCATTCCTGAATTATTCAGTGAGAATTTGTCCTATATAATTGTAGGGGAAACACACTCTTTTTTGTTACAGAAACCTCTCATAAGTCCGGTAAGGCAACTGTCTACTACTAAAAACAAGGATTAATGGAACTGGCATATATACCAGCATATTAGGAATACGATTTGTCCTATCTTATGAAAAACTGAACTATTTGACACAGTATACGCATATATTTCATTGCTGATACATTATATACTCTTGCTTTGAAAAGTCTATTCTGAAACACTTGGACACTGTGCGTACTATACAGACTATTGTTTGCTACAAGTGTCATTCCATTGACACAATCTGTGTGTATTTATCCGAGAATCACATTTTTATAATTACCTATAGTTGTGGCCACAACAGTTTTTAATGTGATATAACTTATTTATTAGTTTTATTACTTTTATGCATGAGCTATATATCTCTTTAATAAACTATTTTATTTATATACCATAAGTATCATTTGCTATACTTTTATGTTATACCTTTTTGTAAAAGAAATATCTATACAGTAGCATTTTTTCAGACCTGACTCCCAGCTTTCCATTTTTTAGCGCTGCTCTTACTATAACTTTTTCTATTATGTATTTATATGTGTATATATGTATTTACAGACATATATACACATAAATAGAGAATAGATGTACGCACATATACACATATACATTGGAGCCCTCTGCAGTTAAGTAGTTGAAAACATGTTTATACTGTAAATATTTGTCATTCCAATGTTCTGCACATAGAGGAATATGTTCTAAGTATTTTTAAATAGAGATTCATATATATATATATATATATATATATATATATATATACCTATATACAATTTTATATATGTTTGGGGAGATTACATAAGCCTGTGCACCCTTCATTTTTTCACAGTTGTTTGATTGTGAGCCTGCATTGTGTGGCTGTTTGGGGACCAAGGTTTTTGGGGGGGACCTTGATAGGGTCCCTGGGCTCTTCCCATTTGGCCGGATGCGGTGGCTAACTCTTCCATTGCTGCTTTTGATCTTAGTTGAGAGCTTGTGAGTGCTGGACTACTTCTGTGTGATATATTAATGTATTATTATTTTATTGTATTTTTCCCTGTTTGGGCCTTGCACCCAGGCCTGTCTGGGGTAAACTGCCTCTGACTCTGGTGACAGTGCAGCTTCCTGAGAGTGCTGTTTTGCACCCAGGGCTGTGCATGTTACAGGGTCATGGGATGTGAACCCGGTCCGGCCTGAGAGTGCTGACCCCTCCCGTGTTTTGTATATGTTTGGGGAGATTACATAAGCCTGTGCACTCTTCATTTTTTCACAGTTGTTTGATTGTGAGCCTGCATTGTGTGTCTGTTTAGGGACCCAGGTTTTTGGGGGGGACCTTGACTGGGTGCCTGGGCTTTTCCCATTTGGCCGGATGCGGTGGCTAACTCTTCCATTGCTGCTTTTTATCTTAGTTGAGAGCTTGTAAGTGAGTGCTGGACTTTTTCTGTGTGCTATATTAATGTATTATTATTATTTTTGTAATTTTCCCTGTTTGGACCTTGCACCCAGGCCTGTCTGGGGTTAACTGCCTGTGACTCTGGTGACAGTGCAGCCTCCTGAGAGTGCTGTTTTGCACCCAGGGCTGTGCATGTTACAGGGTCATGGGATGTGTACCCGGTCCGGCCTGAGAGTGCTGACCCCTCCCGTGTTTTATATATATATATATATATATATATATATATATATGTATTGTACCAAATTACCATTACATATAGTAGAAATATTTATTAAAGAATAAAAACATATTTATAAATACTTAGAACATATTCTGCTATGTGCAGAACATTGGAATGTGAAATATTTACATTAAATACATATTTAAAACCTTTTTTAAATATAAATATTGCATAAATATGTTTTTACACGTTTTCATCTACTTAACTGTAAAGGACTCAAATGCACAGTATATACAGTATATATATATATATATATATATATATATATATATATATATATATATATATATATGTGCTTATATATTTATGTGTTTACATGTGTACATATGTCTGTACATACATGTATACACATATAAATACATATGTACACACACACACACACATATATATATATATATATATATATATATATATATATATATATATATATATATATACACATCTTTAGCAATGTATCTGTATGTATCTCTATGTTAAAGTCCTTTTGCAGCTTTTTTTTTCCAAACACCGGAGATCTCATATCTTTCAGCCCTTATAACTTTTTACAGACAGTGTTATTATGAGTTTAACTGTACTTTGAAATGTATTTTTGAAGTGTTTTGTTTTGGAAAATAGTTAACCACCACTCAGAAATTGTGGTAAAAATTGAAGCGTAAATTTTGCTCAACTTGTAATATCAGCGCAATTGAAAATACTCACGGAAACACGATATTGTTTGCACAAAAATGTTAGCGCCTCACTTGTAATCTAATCCTTAATAAATGCTAAATTCATTCTAGACTAAGGGGCAGAATTAACATGGTGCGGACAGACATAATCCTCTATAGTGAATCATGTTTGCCGCACATCGATAAATGCAGACAGCATGCACCAGCAGTTCTTGTGAACTGCTGGTGCAATACCGCCCGCTGCAGATTGGCTGCTAGCAGGGGGTGTCAATCAACCCGATCTTATTCGATCGGGCTGATTGCTGTCCGACACCTCCGAGTTGGCGGACGAGTTAAGGAGCAGCGGTCTTAGGACCGCTGCATCATGCGGAACTGAAGCGTAGTGGGTCGGAAGCAGCATCCGCTGCTTCATAAATCGACCCCATAATGATATATGAAAGAAAAAATTAGCCTGGTAATAATATACAGATTCTTTAAAATCATATTGATTGTTTAAAAGAGCCATTATAGTGCAAAAATTGCACAAGCTACCCTGCAACAATATGATTTTAACCCCTGCAACAAGGATTATACACAGAGCTGCAAAAAATTATATGCTCCAACAAATTAGAGCATGCATTTTTTCCATTATAATGGCCTTTTAAAAACTAAAAAATAAGGACCAGATTACAAATAGAGCACTAAATATCGATTGCGAGCAAGCAATATTAGAGCTCCACTTTGTAATACCAGAGCATGATAATGTGCGCTGGCATTACAAGTCAATTGCAATGTGAACATGCGCTTGCGTTCACATTGCTAGGAAGCACTGTGCTCATGAGAGTGTGCTTCCATAGGCTCACAGATGGCATCAGAACCTTGCGCAGTGAAGGGGTAAGTAGCGCAGCGATGGGCAGCAAACAAATATATATATATATATATATATATATATATGATTATATACATATATATTTATGTGTTAATATGTGTATTACTGCTCCCCTCTATATCTCAGACCTTGTCTCTAGATACTCTCCCTCCCATCCCCTTCGCTCTGCTCACAACCTCCTACTCTCCTCCATTCTTGTTAACTCCTCACATTCCAGTTTATAGGACTTCTCCACACTGGCTCCCATCTTGTGGAACTCTCTGCCTCACTCCACAAGACTCTCCCCTAGTTTTAAAAGCTTCAAGTACTCAAAAAGACTCTTCTGTTCAGGGATGCATACAACCTACACTAACCTTTCTTTATACCAGTTCCTCTCCTCCATTGCTATTTACTATGAACCCCCTTAGAATGTAAGCCTAAGAGCCCAACTGCTTGCAGATCACCTTCACAAGAGCTAACTACAACAGTGCGACTCTAGACAGGGCCCTCTACCGATTTGATCCCTATTATTGCTACATTGTATACCACCTACATTTATAGCACTGCGGAATCTGTTGGCGCTCTACAAATAACCGATAATAATAATATACACATATTAACACATAATTAAATATGTATATTATCATTTACATATACAGTATATTTATATACACAGTTCCCATAGACCGATATGTAAAGGCACTATTCAGTGCACCCCACTCCCACCAACTTTAGACCCCAAAAACTACCTAGTGCAGTTGTTTTTAATTTAAAAAAAATTATATATTTTTTTTAATTAAAAACTGCAATGCCCTCTATTTTGAGGGCATTTGGGGAACTTTTAGAAAATTAACCAGAGATCTCGTGGTATCAATAACCAGCCACTTGCAATAATTTAGCGCTCCACTTGTAATCTAGCCCATAGTGTACAATTTGAGTGTTCACAGCGCAGTGGATGCTGTCATGCAGTAACCAAAGTCTCGATCTCTGCTGAGGTCAGTTAGGACAGCTATAAAGTGTGTATAGCAGTACATGCTATTAAGTTTAGGGCTAGATTTATCATAGCTGAGGCATACAGGGGCACGTATACACGCCCCTGTACGCCTTAGCTCACCTGTGGAGGATCGAAATTACCCGTAGGTAATTAACATTGCACACAAGCGCAATTTTGCGCTCGCGTGCAATCCCGCCCCCTGCCCGCGCACAGCCAATCACGCGCGGGCAGGAGATGTCATTCTCCTCGGTCGGACTCGACCGAGGAGATTGAATTTCGCCACCTTAGAGGTGGCGAAGAGCTTAGGGAAGCAGCGGTCTGGTGACCGCTGCTTGATAAATCACGCCGAGCAAGTTCTTGTGAGAACTTGCTGCCGTAGGGGCTTGAAAAATCTAGCCCTAAGTCTGGAGGTTGAAGGTTTCACTTTTAACAGGAATTAGAAAGCCCACACTTTTTAGAATTAAACTACAGTAAGAAGGGACAACATAAATAATTAAATAAATTAATTTAAATTAATATTGCAAAGTTTTTCTACTACATTTAATTAGACATTTTATATTACAATCTTTGATTTTTCTTATTGTATGCTTTGGGTGATTTGAAAGACCAAATATGCTACCATATACTGTAATAGGGCTATTGAATCCTTGTGCCTTTCTAAACCTGTAAACTTTTTAGGACAGGATTAATTTAAAGGTCACAGTATTTCTATGTATTTGATTAAAGTTAGTTTAAATAAAACCAAATATCATTAACACTATCTATCCTATAATTTAAACCTTTTACCAAAATCAAGGTCTAGGATCTTCTGATAGTATTGACCACCAAAAGCAAAATACAGGTTAGTGTTTCCAAACAATCTGAATCTTTTGGAAAATATCAGCATAGACAGGAAATCTAACAGTTTAGTGTACTTATATTGCATATTTTATTCAAGAAATTAAAATTGATTAATTTATTATGTACTTTAAGTACTTTAATAGTTTAATTGTTCAAATTATGTAATATATTATTTAAATAGTCTTAAAGAGACCCTTCTTTTTCCAGAAGAACCGACTCCTTCACATAAAATCATCAGCCCACCCTCTGGAGTTGCTTACTCACATGGCGATGTCTCCGAATATGGCCTCAAGGCATGCAATCCTTTACCTTTTCCTGTGAGCAGATATGAACAGCCAGATAGTGTAGGGTCAAAATATTACTTGGACCATCTAAAGGCTGCTGGGGCTTCAGCTTTGAGTCCAAGGATTGAGATCACCACATATAATGAACTGATTCACTCAGGGGGGTCATATCGCAGCAGAGATTCAGATATTTTGGTAGAACACCAACCAAATTCAGCTGCTACTAGTCCAAGGTTTACTTTGCCAGTACCTGGTTATGAGGGCTACAGAGAACCGCTTTGCTTGAGTCCAGCTAGCAGTGGTTCATCAGCAAGTTTTATTTCAGAGACCAGTTTCTCTCCTTACACATCACCATGTGTTTCACCAAATAATGGCCCTAGCGATGAACTATGTCCACAGTTTCAAAACATCAATACTCATTATTCCCCCAGAGCTTCTCCAATAATGTCACCGCGAGCAAGTATCACAGAGGACACCTGCCTAAGACCACATTCTCCATCCCCTCGACCCAACTCAAGATCATCATCCCCAGGCTCAAAAAGAAGGTATTCTTGTGCTGAGCTCTACACTAACCAACAAACTACGGTTTCTCCAAGGCAGTCCAGGACCCCCTCCCCCCAGGCCTCACCTCATATTCACATAAGGGAAGATAATTCTTCTGAGAATTACAGCCACCCTTCTGCATCATCTCATTCAATGGATGCTATGAATAACCTTACTACGGATCCTTCCTGTGGCATACCATCGAAAATGTGGAAAACAAGTCCAGATCCTTCACCAGTGTCTTCCCACAAGAACATGCAATGCCATATATATCAGACACCGGATTACCTTGGGCAGTATGAGCAGGAGGAGAGGAAGAGTCAAGAGTCCATTCTTCTAATGCCACCTACATGGCCCAAACAACTTGTTCCTGCAATGCCCTACTACAGGTAAGAACTGTTGCTTCCATTGATTCATTGCTGTTTTTCTGTGATCAAGTAATATCTAGCAGATTAAAGGGATCGTCTAGTCAGAATTAAACTTTCATGATTCAGATTGAACATGCAATTTAAAGCAATTTTTTAATTTACTCCTATTTTCAAATTTTCTTAGTTCTCTTGGTATCTTCATTTTAAAAAAGCAAGAGGGTAAGCATAGGAGCCGGCCCATTTTTGGTTCAGCACCTGGGTAGCACTTGCTGATTGGAGGCTACATTTAGACACCAATCAGCAAGCGCTACCCAGATCTGAACCAAAAATAGGCCGGCTCCTAAGCTAAAATTCAAATAAAGATACCATGAGAACAAAGAAAATTTGATAGCAGGAGTAAATTAGAAAGTTTCTTAAAATTGCATGCTGTATCTGAATTATGAAAGTTATATTTTGACTAGACTATTTCTATAACTAAAGAGCACTTAAAGGGCCATAATACCCAAATGTTTAAACACTAGAAAGTGATGCAGCATAGCTGTAAAAAGCTGACTAGAAGATATCTCACCTGAACATCTCTATGTAAAAAAGAAAGATATTTTACCTCAAACGTTCCTCAGTAGCCACATCCCATTGTAAAGGATTTCTAAGCAGCATATTAGTATGTCTGTCCTGGGACAGCTTAGGGGATGAGCCTTGTGCACTCTCATGTTATTTCCCTATTCAGTTTAAAGGAAGTTTACAATGAAATCTCATGAGAGTTAAGTCAAATCTCATGAGATCACAGTAAAAGAGTTCATGACCTCAGCACTGCTGATGCTGATTGGCTGCTGTTCATTTCTTCATTTTTTTATTATTTTTTTTACCTGCACCTGGGAGCACAGAACTTACTCTGCTGAGCTGAGGAAATTGTGAGGTAAAATATCTTCCTTTTTTACATAGAGATGCTCAGGTGATATTTTCCTGTCAGTTTTTTACAGTTATAATGCATCAATTTCAAGTGATTTAGCATCTGAGTATTATGTCCCTTTAACTAGTTTTACTAAGATGAAGAGGCTAGTCCAACTTCAATTCAAGTGAGCATATTTTCCAATATGTGCATAGATCTCTAATGTTTGTTGAATTATACGATAGGATCATTTACAAATAAATAAAAAAATGCCTGTAAAACAAACAAGGTTAATTTTATTTCATGCTGCTGCCACTAGTTGCAATATTTAACAAATGTTCTATGCTGTAGTATCTTGCAGGACTTTTTCTTTATAGTCATATTAGTTAATAATTACAGCACATAGCTAATGTTAGTACCACTTTTTGCTGTTTTTATTCTGCTTATATTGCCCATTTTAGTTATAAAATAAAAAAAGATTAAAAAATAGTTTTTATTTTATCCTATGAGACAAGTCATCACTTTGCTAAATATTTGTCTGGAATATTTCAAGAAATAACAGCATCCACCATTTTAAATCACTCAACATAAACAATAAATTGACGGTTTTCTAGTTGCATTGTCAATTGTCAATAATCTTACACTACATATTTAAAGGGACAGTTCACTGTAAATTGGTTTTCCCCTTAATGTGTTCCCAATGACTTGTTATAACAGCAGCAGAATATAAAATGTATGATACATTGCTCATTTATTCTTCTTTTGCAAAATAAATAGCTGGATTTGCTCTTTGAAACTACAGCCCTTCAAATTAGGCTAAGTTTGGAGTGCGATCAGATCTCGCTATCTTATCACTTAAATACTTCCCTTCCTTATCTCTGTACAATATTTAGAAAGAACAATTGAAAATGAATATTTTAGAGCTTTATCTCTTCCACCCCACACTGTCAGTGTAGCTTATTCTACCAGCTGTGTTTACATAGTTACTCAATAGCCTATACCTAAGTATAGAAACCTTCAACATAGGTAAGGATATCAAAGGCTTAATCAGTTATTTCAAATGCCAATATAAAGGCTAAGGAGATATGTGTAAACAATTTAATACACTCCAGCAGGTAAAATGGATCATTGGGAACAAATTAAAGGAGAGAAACATTTTCGGGTAAACTGTCCCTTTAAGATGTATGTACCATATCAGTGAAGGGAAAAAAAGTGAATTTTGTAAACCATGCTACTAAAGCAAGCATCAAGAACTAAAAAGTGTTTGAAAATCAAGTATTCAGCCTACTTTTACCTCTTTTTTTTAACCATTGTTATTAGATTCTAGTACGTGCTTTTTTTTTTAAAGGGACAGTCTAGGCCAAAATAAACTTTCATGATTCAGAAAGAGCATGTCATTTTAAACAATTTTCCAATTTAATTTTATTACCAATTTTGCTTTGTTCTTTTGGTATTCTTAGTTGAAAGCTTAACCTAGGAGGTTCATATGCTAATTTCTTAGACCTTGAAGGCCACCTCTTTTCAGATTGCGTTTTAACAGTTTTTCACCACTAGAGGGTGTTAGTTCACATATTTTATATAGATAACTCTGTGCTCGTGCACGTGAAGTTATCTGGGAGCAGACACTGATTGGCTAAACTGCAAGTCTGTCAAAGAACTGAAATAAAGGGGCAGATTGCAGAGGCTTAGATACAAGATAATCACAGAGGTTAAAAGTATATTAATATAACTGTGTTGGTTATGCAAAACTGGGGAATGGGTAATAAAGGGATTATCTATCTTTTAAAACAATAAAAATGCTGGTGTAGACTGTCCCTTTAAATAAGATTTTTAAAATGTAATCAAACTTGTATAGTTTTACCTGACAAAAGCATGAAAACAGGGAAATTGTTCAAGTTACATTTTTTGAATAATAGAAATTTGAAACTCAAACTTTGGTATTGCAGATTACCATTAGCCAGAGTCAAACCCAGGAAATTCTCTGATTTCTTGAGATCTTATAAGAATTTAAACATATTTTTTTGCCATACAGTTTTACTTTCTATACGTATGTATAATAATAAAAAATATTTAACCCAGTGGCTTTGTAGTCACCTTACTAAAATACATAAGTAAATAAATAAATAAACAAATAAATAATACAGGTAGCCCTCAGTTTACGCCGGGGTTAGGTTCCAGAAGGAATGGTTGTAAATCGAAACCGTTGTAAATTGAAACCCAGTTTATAATGTAAGTCAATGGGAAGTGAAGGAGATAGGTTCCAGGCCCCTCTCAAAATTGTCATAAGTAACACCTAATACATTATTTTAAAAGCTTTGAAATGAAGACTTTAAATGCTAGACATCATTATAAACCTAATAAAATAATCACACAACACAGAATATATAATTAAACTTAAGTTAAATAAACAAAAACTTTTGCTAGACAGCATTATAAACCTAATAAAATAATCACACAACCCAGACTTCACTTGCATTTTTCTGCAAACAGTTCTTTCTATGCATTCCAATCTGGACTGAGTTATAGACAGGAAGACCTTGTTCCTTTGAAAGCTGCTCGATAGCTCAGGTCTGGTTAAACTGATTAATTTCAGCTTGCTTGGCTTTGCTGCGACACAAGCAGACAGCTCCACCTACTGGCTATTTTAATAAATGCACTGCTTCTCAATGCTTTTCACTAGCAGTCACATGACTGGAAAAAAAGGTTGTTATTCTGAAACGGTGTAAATTGAACCGTTGTAAAACGAGGGCCACCTGTATTTCCCTTGTTGTTTGAACCATTACCATCATTATCAAGCTATATAGTCAGGTTGTCCTCTTCTTGATAAATTATGTGGTAATTATATACTTACTTATTGCAGAATTAGGTGCATACTATAGCATTTAAATTTGTTTGCAACTGATCTAAACTGATTTGATTCTGCTTAAAGTGACAGTCAACACCAAAATTGTTTTTGTTTAAAAAGATAGATAACACCTATACTACCCATTCCTCAGCTTTGCACAACCAACATTGTTATATTAAAGGGACAGTTCACCTAAACATTTTCTCCCGTTTAAGTTGTTCCCAATGATTCATTTTACCTGCTGGAGTGTTTTAAATTGTTTACAAGTAGCTTCTTTACCCAAAATTTGGCATTTGAAATAGCTGATTTAGCTTGTGGTTTCCCAGCCTATACTGAAAGTTTCTATACTGGAGTATATTCTATTGAATAGCCTAAGTAAACACAGCCAGCAGAAGAGATTACACTGTCAGTGGGGTGCATGATAGTTAAGTAATAAAATGATAATTTCCATTGTTCTCTCTAAGTATTGAGCTTTAGTTTTCTAGACAAATTTAAGATAAGGAAGCAAGTCTGTGTACATAAAGTGATAACATAATGAGATATGATATTACCTGAAGCTCAACCCATTGTAATAGGCTGTGGTTTAAAAGCACAAAACCAGCTACTTCATATACACAAATTAACAGAAAAATGCAATTTCTCATACATTTTATACTCTGCAGCTGGTATAACAAGTCACTGAAAATACATTCATATAAAAACAATTTTACAGTGTACTGTCCCTTTAATATACTTTATAACCTTTAAACCTCTATATTTCTGCCTGTTTCTAAGCCACTAAAGACAGCCTCTTATCACATGTTTTTGTTAGCTTTTCACAACAAGGGAGTCCTAGTTCATGTGAGCCATATAGATAACATTGTGTTCATGCCCGTGAGTTGTGGCAGATACTGCACAAATTGGATAAAATGCAAGTCAATAGATAATAGATAAAAAAAAGTCTTGTGTTCTGGGGCTGTCAGAAAAGTCTTAGATAAAAGGTAATCACAGAGTCAAAAATATATTAATATTATAGTGTTGGTTATGCAAAACTGGGGAATGTGTAATAAAGGGATTATCTATCTTTTAAAACACTAACATTTTTTGAGTTGACTGTCCCTTTAAGTCAGTCAAAAAAATGATCTTTTAACCAAATTATGGACAGGCTAATCTGCTTATAAACAGCAGCTCTGCATGTACAGCATAAATATTACATCCTTGTCCAGCATATGGACAAAATAATCTGGCTAAAAACTTTTTCTTTGCATTCAGATGAAAAACTTCATTTTTATTTCTGAAATATGTACACTTATAATATAAAAAACAAACAAACAAAAAACACCATTGCAAATGTCAGACCCATCTGCCATTTAAAATGTGCAATTGGCAAATCTTTTGTATTACAAAACTATGAGACATTTTGAAAAACTGTACTTTTTCCCTTCTAAAATATCTAAAATATGGTGTAACTAGTTTTTGTGACATCTCTCACTTTATGGTGACTGTCAACCACTCCTTAAATAAAAAATGCTGCAAAATTCCTTATTGGTTCCAGAATTAGAGGTATGTGAAAAAGCAGGTTTAGATTGTAACTGGCTTTTTGGCCTGCCAGAGATGTATGAGTTTACATTAAATTGTTTATTTTATAGTCACCCAGCCAGGTAAGATAAACTGTAGCACATAAGCAAATCAACAGCAATAATATTACTGTAAAATCATTTCTTTAAAATGTATTAACACATGTAGATAAGGATTTATGTTTTAGATTAAGGTATTGGAAGAATCTGTATAATACAAGGAGATCAAGCTATTGGTGAAGTATGATGGAAATTAAAGAGACAGTCTACCATAGAATTGTTATTGTTTAAAAAGATAGATAATCCCTTTATTACCCATTCCCCAGTTTTGCAAAACCAACACAGTTATATTAATATACTTTTTACCTTTGTGATTACCTTGTATCTAGGAACCTTCTTCCAGCCCCCTGATCACATGACTGTGACTGTTTATTATCTATTGTCTTAAATTTAGCATTGTATTGTGCTAGATCTTAAATAACTTTCTGTGCCTGAACACAGTGTTATCTATATAGCCCACGTGTACTTTCTGTCTCTTTGTGTTAAAAAGAGATTTAAAAAGCATGCGATAAGAGGCAGCCCTCAAAGGCTTAGAAATTAGCATATGAGCCTACCTATGTTTAGTTTAAACTAAGAATACCAAGAGAAAAAAGCAGATTTGATGATAAAAGTAAATTGGAAAGTTGATTAAAATTAAAAGTCGTATCTGAATAATGAAAGTTTAAATTTATACTAGACTGTCCCTTTAATTCTGCATGACTTGTAATAGTGTCTGTAGCTTTATACTTACCTTTAGCGCATTGGAGAGCACTCTACTCCCCCCTCCTCTTCTTCACAGAGCCTGACCTAACTGATATGAGGCTTAGTGCTGCGGCTCCCAGGTCCTGTGCTAAAGTAGAAAGTCCTTTAGTGCAGGCCCTGGGAGCCGCCGTGCTAAG
Organism: Bombina bombina; assembly: GCF_027579735.1. Lineage (NCBI taxonomy): Eukaryota > Metazoa > Chordata > Amphibia > Anura > Bombinatoridae > Bombina > Bombina bombina. Next base: position 1,081,081,753 of record NC_069499.1, on the reverse strand, counting down.
CAGGGGCTCTGTGAAGAAGAGGAGCGGCCAAGCGTGGCTCTCCAGCTCGCTAAAAGTATTTAACCCCTTAAAGGTAATTTAAAGAAAACAAATTAATACTGATGAATTTCGTCATCATTGTTTAATTTTGTTTTTTCAATTTTGTTGGTGCACTCATTCAGATATTTGTTTTGTTAAATGAAATGAATATCTATTTTTTGTTACAAATTTACATTCACAACAAAATAAATGCCCATCTTTACTGTAAACTATTTCCCAGTTAAATACAGATACCAGTGGTGTATTTATTTGTTGTGCTGCCCTTTTAATCCCCTTCACCTAACCCAACTATTTAACTCAAATTTGCTTCATATAGTTATCACAAATGAAGGCGGGTAGATGTATGACAGGGACATGAAACCCAAAAAATGTCTTTCACAATTCAGATAGACGATTTTAAACACATTTCTAATTTATTTCTATTATCACATTTTCTGTGTTCTCGTGAAATCTTTTGTTGAAAAGCATGGATGTAAGTTCAGGAGCATGCAGATGTCTGGCCGCAGTTTTGGAAGAATGTTATCCATTTGACAGAGCACTAGAGGGCAGCACTATTTCCTGCCATGTAGTGCTCCAGATGGCTACCTAGGTATCTCTTCAACACAGAATATCATAGGAATTAAGTACATTTTATAATAGAAGCAAATTAGAAACATTTTTAAAACTGTATGCTCTTTCTTAATCCCAAAAGAAATGCTGTCCCTTTAAAGGGGATCATGGTTTAGAAAATAAATGGATACAAATAAAATCTAGGAGAACACATGAGGGAAAATGAATCATATCATAGAACTATCCCTCAAAATGTACTGCCCCTTTAAATCGCACCTGACTTTGGCACAGGCTTCGTTGGTCTATCCTAATATGCCTCTGACTAACAGGTGATTTGCATTGCAGACACTCATTTCTTAGCTGTCACCCGCTGCAAATATAATCTAAAGTATAAAACAAACACTGCTGCTTCTGTTTTTCAATAATATGAATCTCATATCCTTACAGTTGTTGTTTTCTGTGTAACAGATAAAACCTTCTAGAGCAATAGTTAGACAAAGGCATATTATATTTAAAGGGACATGAAACCCATTTTTTTTTCTTTCATGATTCACACAGAGCATACAATTTTAAACAACTTCCAATTTAATTATTTTATCAAGGGCGAGATTACATATACGGCGCAGGCTTCAGCTAGCTTCCACTAGTGTAGGATATGTACATATTCTTTTTTTTAAAGTACCTTTGAAAATAGAAGTGAATGTAAAAATGTCTTAAAAATTACATGCACTATTTGAATCATGCAAGCTTAATTTTGAGTTCCATATCCCTTCAAAATGTAATAAAATGTTTAAATATGTATAGTAAAATAACTTTATTCTATGCGTTCATTATTTATTTCCTGTAATTTAACTTTAAAGTGTTTTTTTCTACTGGATTAGACATACTGGCGTGCATCCTCTAGGATCCAAAAGTGGCCCTGCAACATTCTAAACAGCAATAGCTTAATCAGTGCAGGAGCTCATTTACTTCTTTATATTTTTTAAAGGTGGTATAATTAACATTGCTCAAGGGTCTTTTTAAGAGGTTTGCTTCCAGACTGTGCCAAATATCCATATTAGCATGGCTACTACTAGAAATGCTGTGTACTACTAGCATACATTGTGTTTAATTTAAGCACTGCAGACATTGTCACTGTCTCATCACAAATCCACAATAAATGTCATACTTTCCCCAAATCAATTACAGACATTTTTTTTTTTACTCATCTTCACTTCACCTTTAGAGGCCATTAAAATGTAGTGAACCTAAGGAACTGCTTTGTAGAATTGTAATCCTAACTTGCAATGCAGCATTACCTGTTTTAGGATGAACCCTCCCGTTGAAATGTCCAGTTGCTCTTTTACAAAGGTACTGCCATAAAATATTTATGATGATTTAGAAATATGTTGTGATTTTATATATATTTCTTTGCATGAGCTGTGTTTGATTTACATTTACACATTTGAATGTGTTTCTTACAGTATTCCAGTGGCTTCTCTTCCTCCTCTGGAGTGGCCACTGGCAAGTCAAGCAGGTTCTTATGAGCTACAGATTGAGGTACAACCAAAACCTCATCACCGCGCACACTATGAGACTGAAGGCAGCCGTGGGGCAGTGAAAGCACCTACTGGGGGTCACCCAGTCATCCAGGTAAGTGAACTCTACTCCTTGTATCTCAATGCAGCTAAAACAGGGCTTGACAAACCCAGGAACCAGGGAGCCACTGGCTCTGATAATTTTACCCCTGGCTCCTAACTTTTTGGATTGTTCTCCATATATCCATATACAAATTAAAAAGTGTCTGGCTCCTAAAAGTATGTTTGCCTCCTAAATATTCTTAATGGCTCCTACATTTTAAACAGATGTGTTGACCCCTGAGCTAAAGGGTTACGTCTGATCATTTGTTGTCATGATCTAGTGCTAACATTTTAATTCCAACAGTTTTCTTTATGATTTTTTTGTTAAAAAATAAACACTGGTTCCTTCTTGCTGAACTGAGATAGTTAACACTTTGCTGAAATCTGGTTGTTTTCTTGCTTTATGTGTTGTTCATGTGGTTCATTACTCACAGCTAAAGCAGGCAGTTTTCAGCACATTAGATGTTAAAGCAAAAAAATTTAAAGCCTAAATGTAAGAATTAAGGAGTAGGACACTGCAAGATTTAAAAAGTTATGGATCTTGGGAACAACCCTTTAATCGGTGACCAATTCCTAGGCTAAACTCAGTTTCCTATCCCAGACTACTAGTTTCATTCCTTAGTAAATCTCAGTTTAATCCTCTAACCAGAGATTTTGTTTGCATAAATGTTTAAGCTGTGATAAAAAGATAGCTATAAAGCATTTAGTCTGCCATACAGACAGTTATATGGCCAGTAATGCCACACAGAAATTATGTATATAGATTGTTATCCCACATAAATAACTGAGCAGTTGCGTATCCTGTAATCACATTTTTATTGCCAGCAATCCCAAATTTAAAACCATGTATTGCTTGTAATATATGATATAACATTGTGTATAGCCTGTAATCTCATGTGCACAATTAATTATGTTCTAGAATACCAGATACAGAATGAAGGTATAGCCAGTTATATCCTGTGATTTCCCATTCAAGGGCAATTACAATATCCTGTAATTTTGAGAAGTAATAATTATAGCCTTTAAGTCCTTATTCAAAGTCATGAATAATCTATAATGCAACAGAATAAAGTATATGCAAATCATGACACTCAATACATCGTACCAAACTAGAGAAAGACAAAATATCCTTATAAAACTAACTAAACAATATTAGCTCATTTATTGCTTATCTGACTCTACTGAGAATATGAGGTACTATAAATTCACTTTCCCTTTTGTTAATTCACAATATAAAATGTATTGTAAACGTTTATAGTATCGGAAAATGTTAATTGTTTTTTTTATAGCTCATCATCTCAGTAGACACATGGGGGTAGATTTATCATACCCCAGACGGACATGATTCGCTTTAGCGAATCATGTCCGCCCTGCACCGCTAATTGTGACAGCTAGCAGTTCTGATGAACTGCCTGTGCAATGCCACCCCTTGCAGATTCGCGGCCTATCGGCCGCTAGCATGCAGAGTCAATCAACCCAATCGTATACGATCTGGCAAATTTATGTCCGCTGCCTCAGAGCAAGCGGACGAGTTGAGAAGCTGCTTCTTAACTTCTGTTTCCGGCAAGCCTGAAGGCTCGCGTGGAAACAGAAGCATTGGGGCTGATACAGAGATTGTTAAATCGGTCCCATGGAGTAGGAATAAATTGGTTGATTTTTTTTGTATTATTTTTTATCTATTTGACCTAATTATATTTGCTTATGGCATCTATCCATAATTCTCAGTACTGGAGCAAAATAAATTTTCATTTTTAAATATAGAATATAATTTAATTTTTACCAGGGTTTACTAAGCATTTACCTGTGTAGGGGTAGATTACAAGTGGTGCTCAAACATTTGAGTGCAAGTAATATTGTTTTTTTGCCTTTTTGTGTGTGTCAGATATAACAAGTGTATTACAAGTTGAAAGTTAATGCATTCGCTCAAGTGCAATTATGATTTGCGTTTGTCGGGCTAGTGTGACTGAAGAACTCGCGTAAAGGGTAGTGAGTTAAAAAAAGTTGTGTGTGTACAGATGTATTTATGTATTGATATTTACATACATATATACACATATAAACACACACACACATATATATATATATATATACATACATACATATTAGATTCCTTTGCAGTCAAATGCTTGAAAACATAAAAAACATTCTTATTCAATATTAATATTTAATATGTTTAACTGTTTATTTACTGTAAAGATTTTACATTCAACTGTTCTTCACATTATAGAAAATGTTCTTTGTATTGTTCAAAAGAGATTCCTATATATATCTGTAAATATCTATACCAATATATAATCACATATATATAGGTATATATATATTACCAAAAATCATTATATAAATATATATACATATATATATATATATATATATATATATATATATATTTAAATTTAATAATACATAGTACATATTCTTCTATGTGGAGAACATTGGGATGTGAAATATTCATATTTCATGTCGGGTTTAGCGTAATTAGTTTAAATATGATCTGGTTAGCGTACAAGTATAGGTGTAAGGGTTTTTCAGTTTGCACTCTCCATGGAAGTCTATGGAGATAATGCGTGATTGTGATATCCAAAGTCCAGCTTCAAGCAAAGTTAACGCTCGAGTGAGAGCTAGCGTGCCACTTATAATCTAGCTCATTATATGTTATTGCACACAATATTTTATAGCCTTTAACCAGAGTTGCATTTTAAAATGTGTGATAACGTATTAAAAATATGTTATAGTTTCCATTTTTTTCATTGTTTATCTCATTGGCCTTTCATTTTTCCTTAAGTATATCTCTCATCTCTCTCGATACCCAAACTTTCCTCTCCTGTTTCCCACACTGACCTCTCACTTTATTCTTCTCTATCTCATTTCTTCTCTTGCCCTGTCCTTCTGCCTCGTGTCCTCACATTGTCATCTACTGCCTTTGTTTGTCATGATATGTCTGACACAATCTCTAGTTATGTTCTTCTCTGCGTATGTACCTTCTCTTGCTCATAGCCTTCTTCTATTCTCTCCCCTCTTTTCTACCAATCCCTCTTCTTTTGTTGGCCTCCTTTTATCTCACAGTACCGCTCTACCCTCTCTTATTGACCCACCCACTATTTCACACATATTCTCCCACTTTTCAATCATTGCCGCATTCTCTTTTTCCTCACTTATTATCACTATCACCTTTTTTCAGTTTTTTTATAATTTCTTTCTATTTTATTTGTTCACTCTTTTCTTTGCCCCCCCGTCAGTCTACCCATTGATCACTTCAATACAAAACTTCAGGACTTTACTACCAACATATTCATATAAAATTGATCCATTAATTCAGAATGGTGCTGTGTATGCATTACAATTCTGTATACAGGGTGATTTTGTTCTGTACTGATATAACCTTGCACTACATTCTTCCTCTGTTAGTACAGAGCGGTGCTGCTCCTCAGAGACAGAGTGTGAATGTAATGACAGAACACAAAGTTATGATAACAGTGATGAAGCTCAGGGGAAGGATATAGTCACAGTGCAGAGCAACATGTCTTACGTAAACTGAGATATACTAGGTGCTTCAATGTACCCCATGTCTTCAGTCTCAGTTTAGAATTACAGATATCAGTACAATTAAGGTGTTGATATTTTTCTACATATCTGTTGCATTTTTATTAGTCAATCCATGCATAGCAACAATATTTGTTTTGCAATTCTGCATTTAAGAGAATGTACCTCTCTTGGCCATCTAAAGAAGTGTCATATGAAGTTGCTAATTCTGCACAGACAGCTTATTTGTTCTTGTCACCTATACATGTAAGTAAAGACACTTGAGCAGTATTGAGTTTCCTGGTCTTTAGCACTGGTGAAAAGGGTGTATGGAGACTGGAATTGTTTTTGAGTGTTGAGTAGCAATATGTAGGGTGCATATCCTTGGAGGCTTCATATACAGCCTTTGGAGTAATTAGTTCTCTATGACTCATTTATTTATTACCTCTAACCAATGTATGCCAACAGTAGCAAAGTGCTTAAATGGACATTACATTCAATAAATTCCCATCATGCAAATGGGGAAGCGTTATTTCAACATGTTAAAAATTGATTTTTGCACAAAAAGATTAAGTGAAAGCTATTTTATTTTGAAACTAACAGGAAATACACATCTGGTGTATGGTATAGGAGTGCACTGCCAGGTAAAGAAAACCACTTCTGCATACTGCATGATTCTGTTTATTTATCAGCAAAGAAACAACCAATAATCAGATGCCCATTTTTAATGCAACAAAGCACACAAAAAAAACAAAACAATTTCTAATATAGCAGTTAGTAGTCACTGCTACAAATAAAGATTGATAGTAGCAGTTATATGTCTGTGGCTAATTTGCTCCTAGAACCAATTACAATGCTAGTACCTTGGTTTCTCCTAGGACCTGTAGTCTAATGGCAATGAGGTAATTACTAATCATATTACACATATGTAGATATATGGCACATGGTTTACAGTTGACTATTACATGTGGAAGATCTGTCTCTCTGCTGTTCTTCACATTCTTGAAAGACAAATAAAATTTTGAGTACACAGATGAGAAAGCTTTTATTGTTAGCTGAAGGCAGTGGACACACACACCTCAGCCTGTAAGCAGGAGTTATGGCAGGTGCAGTGAGATAAAGAGCGATGATGGACATTTATTTGCACAAAGACCAGAGCTGATGTATAAAACACTGCCTTGGACAGTAAACTCTATATTCATTTGTTTATACAGTTAAACCTGCAGATTACTCTTGATGCTCAGTTTAAAATATCAGATGTGCACTTTTACTAACAGCTAAATATGTTTTAAATATGTTTTTAGCCATGATAATAGTGTACTAGAGTGCTCTACAGGACTATCATAGAAAAGAACGGCCTAGTTTAAAACCCCCCAAATTCTATCTATCATCTATCTATCTGTCTGTCTGTATGTCTGCCTGTCTTTTTATCTTTCTTTCTATCTATCTATCTATCTATCTATCTATCTATCATCTATCTATCTATCTATCTATCTATCTAGATAAGCACACACACATGCAATATAGGGCTAGATTATGAGTGGAGTGCAAAATTGCGCTTTTGCAAGCGTAATATTTGCGCTCCACTCAATAATACCAGCACACACAAATGTGCACTGGTATTACAAGTAAAACACAATGTGAATGCAACCTCGCGTATGTATTGCCTGGAAGCTTTGTGCTAGCGAGAGTGCACTTCCATAGGCTCCAATGAAAGCCTTGTTCTAATGCCAATAGACATGGCACAGAACCTAACGCAGCGCAGGGGGTAAGTCACGCAGCGTTGGGAAGCAAATTTTAAATATATATGTATATGAATATATACATATATACAGGGAGTGCAGAATTATTAGGTAAGTTGTATTTTTGAGGATTAATTTTATTATTGAACAACAACCATGTTCTCAATGAACCCAAAAAAATAATTAATATCAAAGCTGAATATTTTTGGAAGTAGTTTTTAGTTTGTTTTTAGTTTTAGCTATTTTAGGGGGATATCTGTGTGTGCAGGTGACTATTACTGTGCATAATTATTAGGCAACTTAACAAAAAACAAATATATACCCATTTCAATTATTTATTTTTACCAGTAAAACCAATATAACATCTCAACATTCACAAATATACATTTCTGACATTCAAAAACAAAACAAAAACAAATCAGTGACCAATATAGCCACCTTTCTTTGCAAGGACACTCAAAAGCCTGCCATCCATGGATTCTGTCAGTGTTTTGATCTGTTCACCATCAACATTGCGTGCAGCAGCAACCACAGCCTCCCAGACACTGTTCAGAGAGGTGTACTGTTTTCCCTCCTTGTTAATCTCACATTTGATGATGGACCACAGGTTCTCAATGGTGTTCAGATCAGGTGAACAAGGAGGCCATGTCATTAGATTTTCTTCTTTTATACCCTTTCTTGCCAGCCACACTGTGGAGTACTTGGACGCGTGTGATGGAGCATTGTCCTGCATGAAAATCATGTTTTTCTTGAAGGATGCAGACTTCTTCCTGTTCCACTGCTTGAAGAAGGTGTCTTCCAGAAACTGGCAGTAGGACTGGGAGTTGAGCTTGACTCCATCCTCAACCCGAAAAGGCCCCACAAGCTCATCTTTGATGATACCAGCCCAAACCAGTACTCCTCCTCCACCTTGCTGGCGTCTGAGTCAGACTGGATCTCTCTGCCCTTTACCAATCCAGCCACGGGCCCATCCATCTGGCCCATCAAGACTCACTCTCATTTCATCAGTCCATAAAACCTTAGAAAAATCAGTCTTGAGATATTTCTTGGCCCAGTCTTGACGTTTCAGCTTGTGTGTCTTGTTCAGTGGTGGTCGTCTTTCAGCCTTTCTTACCTTGGCCATGTCTCTGAGTATTGCACACCTTGTGCTTTTGGGCACTCCAGTGATGTTGCAGCTCTGAAATATGGCCAAACTGGTGGCAAGTGGCATCTTGGCAACTGCAAGCTTGACTTTTCTCAGTTCATGGGCAGTTATTTTGCGCCTTGGTTTTTCCACACGCTTCTTGCGACCCTGTTGACTATTTTGAATGAAACGCTTGATTGTTCGATGATCATGCTTCAGAAGCTTTGCAATTTTAAGAGTGCTGCATCCCTCTGCAAGATATCTCACTATTTTTTACTTTTCTGAGCCTGTCAATTCCTTCTTTTGACCCATTTTGCCAAAGGAAAGGAAGTTGCCTAATAATTATGCACACTCGATATAGGGTGTTGATGTCATTAGACCACACCCCTTCTCATTACAGAGATGCACATCACCTAATATGCTTAATTGGTAGTAGGCTTTCGAGCCTATACAGCTTGGAGTAAGACAACATGCATAAAGAGGATGATGTGGTAAAAATACTCATTTGCCTAATAATTCTGCACTCCCTGTATTTATGTGTTTATATGTGTATATACGTATATATTAACAGTGAAATCACAGTCCCCATACACCGTAAATGTAATGTAAATGCACTTTTCAGTGTTTTTTTTTTCCTTACACCTCACTTTAACCCCTTATAACTGCTTTCTGCAGTTATTTAAAAAAAAAAATAAAGATGCTACCATATTTATTAAAAAAAAAAAAGGGACCTTAAATTTGTTATGGCTGGTTATTTAACATGCGCCTGTAAGCGGGCAAATGTACCCCTTTACGGGCACACGTTAAATTAGTGATCCACTTGTTTTATATAAAACAACACATCACTTTTATTTTATAGAAGGGTGATCATTTTGACAAATCAATAACAACAAAATGCTAGCATGTAGACTTTTGAGGCCTAATATTTAAATACAGAGATAGTCAGTTTTCGAATAGAGGGGTGGGCTGTTTTCCTACATTTGTGGTGTGAAGAGGGCATTTATATTCAGTGACCACATGACAACCTTAGGGACTTGAGACCTTCCCCTTTTTCAAACAAGAGGTTGGGGGTCTTGTAATGATAAATTACTTCTCTCATACATAATATATAGATGATCACTAAAATAGATAGGATTGTTGTTTTAGAGCTGAGCTTTATTGCATCTTTAATTAAAACGTGATCTCCCATTTTAAGTTTTTCCTTATGATAATAATTGTTGGATAATAAGATATAATTCTGTGGGAGAGAAGACTCTTATTTAAAAAAAGGGCTATTATTTTTCCATGTAAGGAGTACATGCTCTCCAAATAGTGTAATGGAGAGTTAAATTGTTGCTTAAGATCTCTAAGTTTGCTACCTTTCTAGGGAAAAAAACAACTATGATAATTAGCATAAATATTTATGCAACATAATTTGTAAACAAAAACCGATGGAAATAATGTAAAATATTTATTTCTAATTAGATTCCTTCACACTTAGAAGATATTTTACCCTAACAGGACCTTAAGTTTTGTGTTAATATGCCATTTTGTGGTTTCAAAACATTAAAACATTGTATTGTCTATATGTGATGAAACAAAATGACTGAATTTGGTTACAAATGAATAGAATAGTGTTACAATTAGAGATCTTTTAGTATTTATATGAGTAGTTATATTTTTTTATCTTAATTATTTGTCCTTTTTTAAAGGGATGAAAATGTCAAAATTGAAAAGTGCATGGGTGCATTTACATTTAAATAGAAACATTTTTGCAATATACTTCCCTTAGTAAAATGTTTCTAGTAAATGTTATTACTGTTTTTCGGCAGCATACGCACATATGCTGTGAGTGCCCTCTGCACCAGCATTTAAATACCATACTTTTAAAGGGAGTCAGCAGTGGCTTGTATGACACAAATTAAGCCTCCACTGATGTATAATACAACACTGCCAACTATTTGAATCCTGATGCTCTAGTCACATGCAGCATATCTGTGTATGCTGTCGAAACAGTAGTAACTTTTACTAGAAGCATTTTTGCTCATGGAAGTTTATTGCAAATATTCTTCTATTTAAAATTGAAATGTATTCATGCACATTTCAGTTTTGACCTTTCTATCTCTTTAAGGGGCATAAAAAGACATGTTTAATTTTGAAAAGGGATATAAACAGTTTGTCTCATTGTAATTAAAAAAACACTAAGCAGTGGGTTATACTTTATAGAAATCATTGCAATCTGTATTATTCATTGTTTTAAAAGGATTTTTTTTTCTACAAGGGGTTTGGGGTCTCTACAGGAAGGCAAGGTAGCAATGTTTCCTTTTAAGTGTTGCTAGGAGACATGTAATCTAGGTGCAATCTATTATGTTCAGTAGAGGACTTTTGCTGCAGAAAATAATTTAACAATATAATTTCTGCAATGTCTGTTGGATTATCTAGATGTAGGCAGTAACTACTCTGAGTATTTCTAAGTGCTCATTTAGCAAGGAAACAAGTAAGTTGTTTGCTGTTTTTAACACAATATGTATCTTTTTATGTTTTTAGTTTGATTTAACATTTTTTGTTTCTACTAAAGGAGCACTATTTCATATCCCTTTAATGTGAAACTGTTTGAAAGGGTTCCCCCAATGTTATAACTATCTATCTATCTATCTATCTATCTATCTATCTATCTATCTATTTATCCTTAATATATAGATCATGTATGAAATAAAAAAGTAACCTAGATTCTAAAAAATACCTAATTTTACCAGTTTTTAATAAACAACTGTGCTGCCATCCCACTCCTTTCACATCTGTGTTCTATTTATGTTTGTAAATGAAACAGACAAAGTAGAAAAAGCTCAGTAACTTTTCTTCCCCTGTCTCACATGTGTGGGGAGTGTTGGTGTTTTTTCATGAGAATTATTCATCTGAAGGCTACATCTCTTTGTATTCTGCAGCTTGTATATGAACGCTTTACACCACCCATCTTTAGTCTCATGGTGTAGGGATGGTTTCTTTACCGTTTTACAATCATTATGTACAACGCAATATCACAGAACACTTAGCGCCAGCTTACAAGTGACACTATTTAGCACTTTCCCTCATGCACAAACAACGCCAGAAGTTTTAATGTTTAAAGAAACTTTTAATGCACGCGGGTTAGCACATGTCTTACAAGTTGAAAGTAATTGGTTTGCGCACAAGCAAAACCCAATGCACACTAACTTCATGACTTAGGATTTCGCAATTGTGGTAACGTCATCTCCCCATAGTCTTCCATGGAGCTTGCTATTAAAAAAACATAATTTATGTAAGAACTTACCTGATGAATTAATTTCTTTCATATTGGCAAGAGTCCATGAGTTAGTGATGTATGGGATATACAATCCTACCAGGAGGGGCAGTTTTCCAAACCTCAAAATGCCTATAAATACACCCCTCACCAAACCCACAATTCAGTTTAATGAATAGCCAAGTAGTGGGGTAATAAAGAAAGGAGTAAAAAGCATCAAAAAATGAATTTGGAAATAATTGTGCTTTATACAAAAAATCATAACCACCATAAAAATGGTGGGTCTCATGGACTCTTACCAATATGAAAGAAATGAATTTATCAGGTAAGTTGTTACATAAATTATGTTTTCTTTCATGTAATTGGCAAGAGTCCATGAGCTAGTGACGTATGGGATAGTAATACCCAAGATGTGGAACTCCACAGAAGAGTCACTAGAGAGGGAGGGATAAAAATAATAACAGCCATTTTCTGCTGAAAAAATTAATCCACAACCCAAAATATAAGTTTATTCTCATAAATGAAAAAAAAAAACTTAAACATAAGCAGAGGAATCAAACTGTAACAGCTGCCTGAAAAACGTTTCTACCAAAAACTGCTTCCAAAGAAGCAAATACATCAAAATGGTAGAATTTAGTAAAACATCTGATGAACTGAAGCTTCATTCTTAAAAGTCCACAAAGTAGAGACTGATCTAGTAGAATGAGCTGTAATTCTCTGAGGCGGGGCCTGACTCGACTCCAAATAAGCCTTATGAATCAAAAGCTTTAACCAAGATGCCAAGGAAATGGCAGAAGCCTTCTGACCCTTCCGAGAACCAGAAAAGATAACAAATAGACTAGAAGTCTCCCTGAAATCTTTAGTAGCTTCTACATAATATTTCAAAGATTTTACAACATCCAAAGAATGTAAGGATCTCTCCAAAGAATTCTTAGGATTAGGACACAAAGAAGGGACAACTATTTCTCTATTAATGTTGTTAGAATTCACAACCTTAGGTAGAATTTTAAATGAAGTCCGCAAAACTGCCTTATCCTGATGGAAAATCAGAAAAGGAGATTCACAAGAAAGAGCAGATAATTTGGAAACTCTTCTAGCAGAAAAGATGGCCAAAAGGAACAACACTTTCCAAGAAAGTAGTTTAATGTCCAAAGAATGCATAGGCTCAAACGAAGGAGCCTGTAAAGCCTTCAAAACCAAATTAAGACTCCAAGGAGGAGAAATTGATTTAATGATAGGCTTTATATGGACCAAAGCCTGTACAAAACAGTAAATATCTGGAAGCTTGGCAATCTTTCTGTGAAATAAAACAGAAAGAACAGAGATTTGTCCCTTCAAGGACCTTGCAGACAAACCTTTATCCAAACCATCCTGAAGAAACTGTAAAATTCTAGGAACACCATGAAATATGTCTTCCATTTTCGATAATAAATCTTCCTAGAAACAGATTTACGAGCCTGTAACATAGTATTAATCACTGAGTCAGAGAAACCTCTATGACTAAGCACTAGGCGTTCAATTTCCATACCTTCAAATGTAATGATTTGAGATCCTGATGGAAAAACGGACTTTGAGACAGAAGGTCTGGTCTTAAAGGAAGTGGCCAAGGTTGGCAACTGGACATCCGAGCAAGATCCGCATACCAAAACCTGTGAGGCCATGCTGGAGCTACCAGCAACACAAACGATTGTTCCATGATGATCTTGGAGATCACTCTTGGAAGAAGAGCTAGAGGCTGGAAAATATAAGCAGGTTGGTAACACCAAGAAACTGCTAACGCCTCCGCTGCCTCCGCCTGGATCCCTGGACCTGGACAGGTACCTGGGAAGTTTCTTGTTTAGAAGCCATCAGATCTGTTTCTAGAAGACCCCACATCTGAATAATCTGAGAAAATACATCTGGATGGAACGACCACTCCCCCGGATGTAAAGTCTGACGGCTGAGATAATCCGCTTCCCAATTGTCTACACCTGGGATATGAACAGCAGAAACTAGACAGGAGCTGGATTCCACCCAAGCAAGTATCCGAGATACTTCTTTCATAGCTTGGGGACTGTGAGTCCCACCCTGATGATTGACATATGCCAAAGTTGTGATATTGTCTGTCTGAAAACAAATGAACAGTTCACTCTTCAACAGAGGCCAAACCTGAAGAGCACAGAGTTCTAAAATATTGATTGGTAACCTTGCCTCTTGATATTTCCAAACCCCTTGTGCTGCACCATTGTTTCAGCATACAAAGCTGGAGAGGTCTCATATGAAAACGAGCAAAGGAGATCGCGTCCAATGCTGCAGTCATGAAACCTAAAACTTCCATGCATATAGCTACTGAAGAGAATGATTGAGACTGAAGGTTCCGACAAGCTGAAACCAATTTTAATCGTCTCTTGTCTGTTAGAGACAGAGTCATGGACACTGAATCTACTGGAAACCTAAAAAGGTGACCCTTGTCTGAGGAATCAAGGAACTTTTTGGTTAATTGATCCTCCAACCATGTCTTTGAAGAAACAACACTAGTTGATTCGTGTGAGATTCTGCAGAATGTAAAGACTGAGCTAGTACCAAGATATCGTCCAAATAAGGATACACCACAATACCCGATTCTCTGATTAAAGAGAGTAGGGCACCGAGAACCTTTGAAAAGATTCTTGGAGCTGTCGCTAGGCCAAATGGAAGAGCAACAAATTGGTAATGCTTGTCTAGAAAAGAGAATCTCAGAAACTGATAGTGGTCTGGATGAATTGGAATAGGAAGATATGCATCCTGTAAGTCTATCATGGACATTTAATGCCCTTGCTGAACAAAAGGCAGAATAGTCCTTTTGAATAAAACCCCAGACACTGTTCCTGAAACAGAATTGGTATGTTTACCCCTGAAAGCTCCAGGTCTGAAACACACTTCAGAAAAGCTTGAGCCTTTACTGGATTTGCTGGGATGCGTGAGAGAAAAAAATCTTCTCACAGAAGGTCTTACTCTGAATCCTATTTGGTACCCTTGAGAGACAATACTCTGAATCAATTGATTTTGGACAGAATCTGCCCAAATGTTTTAGAAAAATCTTAATCTGCCCCCTACCAGCTGAGCTGGAATGAGGGCCTTACCTTCATGCAGACTTGGGGGCTGGCTTTGGTTTCTTAAACGGTTTGGATTTACTGCAACTTGAAGGTTTCCAATTGGAACCAGATTCTTTGGGGGAAGGATTAGGTTTATGTTCCTTATATTGTCGAAAGGATCGAAAATGGTTAGAAGCTTTAGATTTACCCTTAGGTATTTTATCCTGAGGCAAAAAAACTCCCTTCCCACAGTGACATTTGAAATAATTGAATCCAACTGAGAATCAAATTAATTATTCCTTTGGAAAGAAAGAGATAGTAATCTAGACTTATATACCATGTAAGCATTCAAATATTTGAGCCACAAAGCTCTTCTAGCTAAATAGCTAAAGACATAGATTTAACATCAATTTTGATGATATCAAAAATGGCATCACAGATAAAATGATAAGCATGTTGAAGCAAGCGAACAATGCTAGCCAAATCAGGATCCATTTCCTGTTGCGCTAAACTTTCCATCCAAAAAGTTGATGCGGCTGCAACATTAGCCATAGAAATAGTAAGCCTGAGAAGATAGCCAGAATTTAAATAAGCTTTCCTTAGATAAAATTCAAGTTTCCTATCTAAAGGGTCCTTAAAGGAAGTACTATCTTCCATAGGAATAGTAGTACGTTTGGCAAGAGTAGAAATAGCCCCATCAACTTTGGGGATCTTTTCCCAAAACTCCAATCTAACTGCTGGCAAAGGATACAATTTTTTAAACCTTGAAGAAGGGATCAAAGAAGTACCAGGCCTACGCCATTCCTTAGAAATCATATCAGAAATAGCATCAGGAACTGGAAAAACCTCTGGAGTAACCACATGAGGTTTATAAACAGAATTTAAACATTTACTAGTTTTAGTATCCAGAGGACTAGTTTCCTCAATATCCAATGTAATCAACACCTCTTTTAACAAGGAACAAATATATTCCATTTTAAATAAATAAGTAGATTTTTCAGTGTCAATATCTGAGGAAGAATCTTCTGAATCAGATAGATCCTCATCAGATGACGATTATTCAGTATGTTGTCGGTCATTTGAAATTTCATCAACTTTATGAGAAGTTTTAAAAGACCTTTTACGTTTATTAGAAGGCGGGATAGCAGACAAAGCCTTCTGAATCGCATCAGCAATAAAATCTTTTATATTCACAGGAATATCATGTATGTTAGATTTTGAAAGAACAACAGGCATTGTACTATTAATGATGGATACATTCTCTGCATGTAAAAGCTTATCATGACAACTATTACATACCACAGCTGGAAATATAATCTCCACAAATTTACAACAGATACACTTAGCTTTGGTAGAGCTGTTATCATGCAGCAGGGTTCAATCAGAGGTTTCTGAGACAGGATCAGATTGAGACATCTTGCAAATGTAAGAGAAAAAAAACAACATATAAAGCAAAATTATCAATTTCCTTATATGGCAGTTTCAGAAAAAATGCAAACAGCATAGCCCTCTGACATAGAAAAAGGCAAGAGGCATATAGGAATGGGGTTTTAAATAATGAAATTATTTGTCGCCAAGTATGACGCACAGCACAAAATGAAAGTTTTGATGCTAACAACAGCCGGAAATTACACACTTGCGTCATTGCAGACGAAACCTTGTGCAAGGAAACTCGGCGTCAACTAAGACGCCGGAAATGACGAATTTGCATCACCTGACGTACCTTCACGGTAAAATAATTCTTGCGCCAAAAATGATGCAATAAACATCAGCATTTTGCGACCTCGCAAGCCTAATTTTGCCCGTGAAAATTTAATGAAAAAGCAGTCTATTTGAAAAAAAGACTATACCCCAGGTAAGAAAAATATTTCCTAAATATGTTTTTTCCCAAATATGAAACTGATAGTCTGCAAAAGGAAATATACATACACCTGACTCATGGCAAATATAAGTACAATACATGTATTTAGAACTTTATATTAATACATAAAGTGCCAAACCATAGCTGAAATTGTCTTAAGTAATGAAAACATACTTCCTGAAAGACACCCATTCACATATAGCAGATAGCCAAACCAGTACTGAAACGGTTATCAGTAGAGGTAATGGAATATGAGAGTATATCGTCGATCTGCAAAAGGGAGGTAGGAGATGAATCTCTACGACCGATAACCATAAAATTCAATAGGTGATACTCCCTTCACATCCCTCTGACATTCACTGTACTCTGAGAGGAATCAGGCTTCAAAATGCTGAGAAGCACATATCACAGAAGAAAATCAAGCACAAACTTACTTCACCACCTCCATAGGAGGCAAAGTTTGTAAAACTGAATTGTGGGTGTGGTGAGGGGTGTATTTATAGGCATTTTGAGGTTTGGGAAACTTTGCCCCTCCTGGTAGGATTGTATATCCCATACGTCACTAGCTCATGGACTCTTGCCAATTACATGAAAGAAACACTTATTGCTTCTTAGCTAACCTGACACCATATTAAACCCACAGCACTATATTATTTTTTTATTATCGGTTATTTGTAGAGCGCCAACAGATTCCGCAGCGCTAACTATACCCAATCGGAGTTATTCATATTTCACATTCCAATGTTCTTCACACTCAGGACAATGTTCTTTGAATTTTAAATATTTATATATATATATATATATATATATATATATATATATATATATATATACACATATATATATATATATATATATATATATACATATATATATATATATATATATTCCTATACCTGAATGCATATGTATGTTATCATATATACATATATATATATTTTTTTATTATTATTTTTTTTAAAGAAATTTTTTTCTATGTGAAGGACATTGGAAAGTAAAATATGATTAACACGCTTAGGGTTTCAGACTGTAGGTCTAACGGGGTGTTGAGTTAGCGCACATGAAGAATTTGTTATCTTAGGGTGCATTATGTAAATATTATATATCAAATATTAAATAATAATTATTATTATTATTGATACTGTAAAAAATACATATATATTCAGATGATTTATTTTATAGTATAAGTCTATAATAATTATTTACATTAATTATTAATATTTTTCAATATTTTATATTTAATAAATACATAACACACCTTAAGATAACTCATGTTGGGTTAGCACACATGAAGAACTAACGTACTGCAGATGGGTTTTGCGCACATAAACCCAAGAGTGCACTAATTCTTCGTGTTTGCTAACCTGGCAAAAGTTATATTAAGATGCATTATGTATTTATTAAATATAAATCATTAAAAAATATTAATAATTAATGTAAATAATTATTAAAAATGTACTTAAAAAATAAAAAATAAATCATCTGAATATATATGTATTTTTTTGCAGTATCTATAATAATAATTAATTATTAGTAATATTTTTTTTATATTTGATATGCAATATTTACATAATGCACCTTAAAGTGAATGTAAACTTTGACGAATGTGTTCCCGGGTTTTTAAAAATCCTATTAAAAACAGGGGCACTTTCATTCATCAATGTTTACATTTCACTGGTTTTGTTAAAATACTTACCCTTTCTTCTTGAAAGCCGGACCAGCAATTCCCCCACCTGCCATTCGTCTCTTCTTACGTCAGAAATGAAGAATCCAGCTTCCTCCAATCACGGCTTCCCCCAAGAAAAAACATTGCCATGCTTTCAAGAAGAAAAGGTAAGTATTTTAACAAAACTGGTGAAATGTAAACTTTGATGGATGAAAGTGCCCCTGTTTTTAATAGGAATTTTAAAAACCGGGCACACATTCATCAAAGTTTACATTCACTTTAAGATAAATAATTCTTCTTTTGCGCTAACCTGACACTGCGTTAGACCTACAACGCGAAACACAAAGCACGTTACACTTATTTTACATTCAAGTATTCTTCACATAGAAGATTTTTTTTTTTTAATTATATATTTCTACATATAAATATCTTATAATGTTAATGTAGAATAAATATCTATACCTATACATCTATATGAATATATACAGGTATTGATATATACAGATGTATATAAAAATATACATTTAACAATGCAAAGAACATTTTCTCCTATATAAAGAACATTGGAATTTTAAATATTTACAGTAAATACACACCCTTATAAATTATTTTAATTATTATTTATATGAATCATTTGTATCAGATAGTGTATATATGAGTGTAACAGTTTATTTTAATGTATTTATGTTGTGTTTGGTGCAACTTTTATTTTAGTCCTAACCCTTTATGCAAGCTCTTCAGTTGCGCTAATGCGACAAATGTTAAAATTTGATTGCACTCATGCAAACACGTTTACTTTCAACTTGTAATATGCTCGCAAATTCTCGTGGGCACAATATTGTTATATTGTGCGTACTAATGCCACTTTTAATCTAGCCCATAATTGGTTGCAAACATTTTAAAATAAAATAACATAGGCAAAGCTATGGAAAATCCATACTGCAAAATATTCTATATTATATTCCATGTAATTGCTCATCTGCAAAAAATAAACTGTAATATTTATAACCTGCAGACAATGAACATTTGGGTTTTCACTTCCCCTTAAAATGTGTCTGCTCGCTAGATCTACAATATAGTTGCCATTTCTTTTATATTTAATGGCAGTTGCAAGGAACTGCTGGATATACAGGTGCATGTATGGAAATTGCTATAAACTAACTTGTGGAAAATTCTCAAATATACATTTAAAATGTAGAAAAAAAAATGATGTACTGTGGCTTTATTTTAATTTTTTATGAAAGTGTTATTTTGCCATAGAACAACGTGACCTATAAACAGAGCTCACAGTGTTTAAACTTTTTTGAAAACATGATATAAACACGAATAACACAGTTTAATACGTTTGAATAGAAAATGGGACTGGAATCATAAATGTAGTTAAAGGGACAGTAAATACATTTAGTGCCAGATTACAAGCGGAGCGCTATTTAACGCTTCTGCTGCGCTAGACGTAAGCTTTTTGTTCGCTTCAGATTGCACTCATATTACAAGTTAAAAGCAAACAGTTTTCGCTTGCACGCTAACCCGACATACGTAAAAAGCTGAAATTACAATATTTCACATGCAAGATTCGTATTCCCCATAGAAGTCAATGGAGCAAAAAAAGTGGGGACAAAAACTACCCTACTCGCGCGCAAACCTGATCCCATATTCTCAAGTGCGCTAACCCGACACAAAAATATGAATATTTCACATTCCAATAGTTCTTTACATACAAGTATGTGTTCTCTTCATTCATAACTACATATTTATATATATACTGTACAGGGAGTGCAGAATTATTAGGCAAATGAGTATTTTGACTACATCATCCTCTTTATGCATGTTGTCTTACTCCAAGCTGTATAGGCTCGAAAGCCTACTACCAATTAAGCATATTAGGTGATGTGCATCTCTGTAATGAGAAGGGGTGTGGTCTAATGACATCAACACCCTATATCAGGTGTGCATAATTATTAGGCAACTTCCTTTCCTTTGGCAAAATGGGTCAAAAGAAGGACTTGACAGGCTCAGAAAAGTCAAAAATAGTGAGATATCTTGCAGAGGGATGCAGCACTCTTAAAATTGCAAAGCTTCTGAAGCGTGATCATCGAACAGTCAAGCGTTTCATTCAAAATAGTCAACAGGGTCGCAAGAAGCGTGTGGAAAAACCAAGGCGCAAAATAACTGCCCATGAACTGAAAAAAGTCAAGCGTGCAGCTGCCAAGATGCCACTTGCCACCAGTTTGGCCATATTTCAGAGCTGCAACATCACTGGAGTGCCCAAAAGCACAAGGTGTGCAATACTCAGAGACATGGCCAAGGTAAGAAAGGCTGAAAGACGACCACCACTGAACAAGACACACAAGCTGAAACGTCAAGACTGGGCCAAGAAATATCTCAAGACTGATTTTTCTAAGGTTTTATGGACTGATGAAATGAGAGTGAGTCTTGATGGGCCAGATGGATGGGCCCGTGGCTGGATTGGTAAAGGGCAGAGAGCTCCAGTCCGACTCAGGCGCCAGCAAGGTGGAGGTGGAGTACTGGTTTGGGCTGGTATCATCAAAGATGAGCTTGTGGGGCCTTTTCGGGTTGAGGATGGAGTCAAGCTCAACTCCCAGTCCTACTGCCAGTTTCTGGAAGACACCTTCTTCAAGCAGTGGTACAGGAAGAAGTCTGCATCCTTCAAGAAAAACATGATTTTCATGCAGGACAATGCTCCATCACACGCGTCCAAGTACTCCACAGCGTGGCTGGCAAGAAAGGGTATAAAAGAAGAAAATCTAATGACATGGCCTCCTTGTTCACCTGATATGAACCCCATTGAGAACCTGTGGTCCATCATCAAATGTGAGATTTACAAGGAGGGAAAACAGTACACCTCTCTGAACAGTGTCTAGGAGGCTGTGGTTGCTGCTGCACGCAAT
The DNA here is from genome assembly GCF_027579735.1 of Bombina bombina. Taxonomy (NCBI): domain Eukaryota; kingdom Metazoa; phylum Chordata; class Amphibia; order Anura; family Bombinatoridae; genus Bombina; species Bombina bombina. Next base: position 1,081,060,414 of record NC_069499.1, on the reverse strand, counting down.
GTTGATGGTGAACAGATCAAAACACTGACAGAATCCATGGATGGCAGGCTTTTGAGTGTCCTTGCAAAGAAAGGTGGCTATATTGGTCACTGATTTGTTTTTGTTTTGTTTTTGAATGTCAGAAATGTATATTTGTGAATGTTGAGATGTTATATTGGTTTCACTGGTAAAAATAAATAATTGAAATGGGTATATATTTGTTTTTTGTTAAGTTGCCTAATAATTATGCACAGTAATAGTCACCTGCACACACAGATATCCCCCTAAAATAGCTATAACTAAAAACAAACTAAAAACCACTTCCAAAACTATTCAGCTTTGATATTAATGAGTTTTTTGGGTTCATTGAGAACATGGTTGTTGTTCAATAATAAAATTAATCCTCAAAAATACAACTTGCCTAATAATTCTGCACTCCCTGTATATATATATATATAATCAAATTTTCTTCATTCTCTTGGTATGTTTATTTGAAAAGCAAGAATTTAAGTTTAGATGCCGGCCCATTTTTGGTTAACAACCTGGGTTGTCCTTGCTGATTGGACAGCACCAATAAACAAATGCTGTCCATGGTTCTGAACCACAAATTTGCTGGCTCCTTACCTTAGATGCCTTCTTTTTCAAATACAGATATCAAGAGAACAAAGAAAAATTGATAACAGAAGTAAATTATAAAGTTGCTTAAAATTGCATGCTCTATCCGAATCATGAAAGAAAAAATTTGGGTTCAGTATCCCTTTAAAGGGACTCTAAAGTCAAATTTAAAATGTCATAATTCAGCTCAGCATATCATTTTAATCAACTTTCCAATGTAGATAACAGAAGTAAAATGGAAAGTTGTGTTCTATCTGAGCCTTTCAGGTTCTGTCCATTTAAGTTTTTTCCTTCTTTTTGTATAATACTTTGATTTGTATCAACACTTCAGCGATAGCTGGTAACACTGTTCTCACATCTCCAGATGATGTTTCACAAGGTAAAAAAAACAATATAGCTACGTTTGTTCGTTCAAGAGGATAGCCTTCACATCACTGTCACTTAGACAAGGGATTAAAGGGATATCAAATAAAAAACAAAATGCATGAGCAAGTTATTTTTAAATTCTTAACACCTACACTGTTTTTTGTTTTTGTTTTTTGTTTTAGCTAATTCTAAAAATAAAGGCAGAAAAGTAGTGCACTAGATACAGAATGCTTCAGATGCAAACCCCATAAATGATAGAGGAGGGTCAGCATTTTTATTGGGTTGAGTGTGTAAATAACAAGAAAATAAATAGTACACACAAAATACACACATAAAAATTAGATATGCTTGACCCCAACATTCTGAATTACTCAAAAATCTCTAAGCAGCACATTTAAACAAAAGATTTATTTTTCCAAATGTGTAGGAATATATATCTATAAATAAATAAATAAATAAATAAATAAATATATATATATATATATATATATATATATATATATATATATATATATATATAAAACAAATATTAAAACATTGTATTACTTCATTACTCTCAGCAGGTAAAATTGGCATAACAGTGTAGTCATATTTAGTCACTACTGACATTGCACAGTTATTTAGATATTATAACCATCTGACCCCATTGATCTCATCAATAATGTGTTCATGCCATACAGCCAGCCTACAAATATATATTTGTTTAAAGAGAGTTCAACATATTTTCTTTATTTATTTTTTTTAAAACAGGATATTTTCAATTACATCTGTCCTTATCTGCTAATGAACAGCGTAACCTACATGTTTTTAGTTTTAGCTTTTAGAACAAAATAAGCAGCTTCATTGTTTTAAAACAGTTCTCTTTCATTTGCATAATAAAATTATTTGAGTTCAATGTCTCTTTTGGAAGAGCGTATACATTCTACAGTACAGTTTCTGATTGGTTATATTAGGCCAAGTGTACAGAGGAATGTAAGATGACAGGATGTGATTTGCTAAGTGTCACCTGACCATACACAAAGGCAAGTATATGTTATTGGCTGCATTTTAAAGAGAAATCCAGCCTAACTGCTGTTATTAAATTGTATCATACCAAATTGTCAGTAAGGCAGCTAAAGTGTCAGTAAAAGGCTGCTTATAAAAACAGTTAGTTAAATCTTATGCACTAACCTGGTTCTGTGAGTTTTTTTTTACTTCTGGACATGTTTAAAAAAGCAAATTCATTGGGAGATATAAAGAAACACATACGGTAAAGTAATTTGTCATAAAATAAATCACAACATAACTGTAGCTAAGGTAAATAATATAAGTTCTACATTAAAGAGCAAGAGTGTCAGAACCAGGATAAGCTCACACGCATGGGCATGAGCAGACATTTTTCTGGGTTGGGGGGGAGCAAAAAAGTCAAATAGCCCAAACAAATATCATTGGTCGACATCTGCAGTAGGAGAGAGTTGCAGAAGCTGCACTGCATATTAAAAACCATGGCTCATTGGCAACTAACTTTAGTAGGTGTTTATGTGTGGATAAAACTTCCTTTTCGGAGGCCCATCCACACACATTTAGATTCTAACTAGAGAATATGGCAATAACAGACAGAATTGATTGTATATAAGAACCGCTTGCACCACATTTATTTTATGTAAAATGTAAAGATACATAATTGTCTTATGTTATAAACACTACCACTTCTGATGAACGTTTATTTCCCTTTCTGTAAAAAATATATACCATTTTTATATTGTTTTAAAGCGACACGAAACCCAAACCTTTTTCTCATGTTTCAGATAGAGCAGGCAATTTTAAACAACTTTCCAATTTACTTGTACTATCTAATTTGTCTTGTTGTCTTGGTATACTTTGTTGAAGGAGCAGCAATGCACTACTGGGAGCTAGCTGAACATATCAGATGAGCAAATGACAAGCGGCATATACTGTATGTGCAGCCACCAATTAGCAGTTAGCTTTCAGTGGTGCACTGCTGCTTCTTAGCGTACGTAGGTATACTTTGCAACAAAGGATACCGAGAGAACAAAGAAAATTAAATGACAGAAGAAGATTCAAAAGTCGTCTACCTAAATCCTGAAAGTTTAATTTTGACTTTACTGTCCCTTTAAATTTTATTTTTTCGTTTTATTTTTGTATCTTCCTGTACTTTTTATGAAACCCTGTAAGTATTTTGAAAGTTATGGATGAAACATAATCAGCACCACATAATAAAAGTCACTGACGTGTTTCACACTATTAAATACCATAACATGTGTAGAATTCTGGTTGTGGAAAACAGATTTAACTAGCAGATATCAATGACTTGGCCCTTGTGTAGTTTGCTTTTTTCTTACAGTTCATGAACAATAATGTCAAAACAGAAGGAACTATAATACTTACTTCTAACATTTGTATACTTTAGCTTTTTTTTTTTAAGTTTGCAGACCTTCCTTACTTGAAATAAAATATATCAAATTAATAATAAACATTACTCAGATTAATGACAATTTTTAACCAGAGTCAAAAGAAAATTGTTTGTAATTGTTTAAAAATATCTCCTTTACCTTTATTTTGTCATTTGAATTAGCTGCTTTGACTGTTGAAACATACAGGTATACTGAAAAATTGAATACTGCAGTATCAGCTATAGAAAAATTATTTCAACAAATGGCAGCAGCAGAAATCAACCTCCCAGTTGACGGTGGGAGAGATGGAGCTTAAAATATGTTAAAGGGATATGAAACACATTTTTTCTTTCTTTCATGATTCAGATAGAGCATTCAATGTTAAGCAACTTTCTAATTTACTCCTATTAACTATTTTTCTTTGTTCTCTTGGTATGCTTTGTTAAATGAGCAGCAATGCACTACTGGTTTTTGACTGAACACATGTGAGCCAATGACAATGGGTATATATATGCATCCACCAATCAGCAGCTAGAACCCCGGTTCATTTCTGCACCTGAGCTTTCATAAAAAGAATAAAAAGAATAAAAAGAGAAGGAAGCAAATTAAATAATAGAAGTAAATTGGAAAGTTGTTTAAAATTGTATTCTCTATCAGAATCATAAAAGAAAATTTTTGGGTTTCATGTCCCTTTAACATAAATCTTGTATTTATTTTGAATGATTTTGCTCTAAAATATCTCCATCATACTTAAGTATATTGACATTTACCTGAACAAGCCTGTTACATTCTATATAGTAATTGGTTAGCTCCTAGCAGAAGTTAATTTACACCTAACTAGCCACAGCAAAGCACTCAAGTTTCAATTTTCAGATTTAAATTGCTTGAAAAGTGAATATCATAAATAATGAAAGTACATTTTGTCAACTAATTGGAATTTTTACAATATTTTTTGGGCCCAACCATTTGTTCATCCTCTGTCACTTTCTTTTCTGAGTTTAGTTCTCCAGAACCAATCAAAAAACAGTTTTTATGATATCCCTTTCTGAACATAGTTACACACACCAAAACGACTGATCAGTTGATCGAACAGTTTGTGGTTAAGCTGTGAAATTCTTATAGTCTGACCTTTCACTGACTCTTTATATCTGGATACTGCTTTCTCTGCGACATTGGTGCTCCGTGTTTGACCACACTATTTTTAAAGATCACTTCCTCAAATTTTAACAACTCAACATTATTTTAATTCCTTCTCTAAAAAATGGAAACCCATGTTTTTAAGGAATCTAAAGAAAAATAATTAATTTCTCAGTAAGAAGTTCTCAAGCTACAGTGTGGATTGTAAATCGATATAAATTGTAACTTCTAAATTCTATAACATACTTTATCTTATCTTATGTTGGCTTCAAAGTTAATACTTTCCTACTATAACATACTTATGGATATTGTTGGCCAAGCAAGTTTTTTGTATGGAAATAACTTTTTGCATCCCTCTTACAGCAAGGTCCCTCTAAAAATCTGTATCTTGTTTGAGAATAAATGTTTCTCTTTCTTCTTAAATGGGTAGGGCGCCAGGCCAGATTTTGGTGCGTGTTTAGTTAAAATTAAATTAAGAGACATACAACAAACTAAGTACCAACACAAGGAAGATGTGGTTGTAAACCGGAAAGCTCATTAATTTCCTCTTTCAGTGACGATAAGTCACAAGTAGTCAGGTTTTAGGTGGCTCTGCAAATTTAAGGAAGGAAATAACCTTGAATGAGAGGGGAAATAATTGTATGTGTATGTGTGGTTGATAAATGCTGGCTATTGTAGTTTCTGATACTCATTTAGGATCATGTTGGCTAAAGATTATGGGTTTCAGCTCCCTATATAAAAGTGATCTTTACGATATTAGCAGCCACCTAACATGTAAAGTCTATCAGTAAAGAAATTCTTATAAACGTAGGATAGACGTGGTTCATCACCAGTTTGGCAGCAGCCCTTTTAAGCAAGCTCTGAGGTATTCATTTTTCTTACCTTTAGTAAAGAGTGAAATGTTTTTATGAGATATAACAATTCTAAAATTCTTGTTCTGTGAAAATCTTGGACTTCATGCTGCATCATTGCTTGGAACTCCTATTCTACAGAAACTATAGTTATACTGTACCAGTCTTTCTATGTTTAATTAGACCTATCTCCAGTAGTTGGGATATTAATATACTGATTCCTTCATTGACCTTTCCCCCCTAAAAGCAATAATTATTAACAGATATATCTTGATTTATGCATGAAATAACACTCTGGTTTATAGCATTGCATGTATAGCTGATGAGTGTAATAGAGAGGTCTACATTCATGAACAGATAATTTGCGATTACCCCAAAAGACAGCAAACACACAGCTCACACTTAGCATAATATGTCATACATAATTATACAATTGGTAAAGTATAGGTTTTTGAACATTTTTTTCAGAACTAATATTAAAGTTAAACCTATCTTTTTACATAGAATTTCTATATAACCGGTTCCAGAAATTTGAACTTTTTATTAGTGTATTTTTGTTTAAATTGTTATTTACAGTACAATTTACAGTATGACAATTCATTCTTATTATTACAGTTTTTGTACTGAAAGTATACTCTACTAAAAATATTACCATATTAAAGAGAAGCTTTTAAACATAGTTTTTACCTGAAAAAAATGTAAAGGGCCCAAAAAGTGCTCATAAAACAAAAACACTGAATTTCTATAAATACTTACCCTTTAGATTCTCTAAGTGACAAAAAATAACGTTAATCCAAAAGTTTGCACATTAAACACATTTTTAATTCAAATTAACTTTCTCGTCCTTCTCCCCACTCTTCCATCACTGTTTCTTCTGTTATAAAAACAGAGAGCTACAACTAATCAGAAGCTGTAACTGTAACATCTATAAAGGAAGTAATCATGCGCTCATGCTACCGTCTTGACCTGGGCTTGATATTCAAAACCTCATCAGCATGGAGAGAAATCACACATAATCTTTGTGATTTTTTTTTAGACCTTGTAATATTTAGTTTAGGAATCTCTGTTTCACATAAAGAACAGTACATAGCAACTTAAACATTTCTCAAGATAACATTTTTATTTCTAAATATTGCTAAGAGCCTCACCGTACTGACGAGGTTTTGAATATCAGGTCTGGGTTGAATTAGCACGTGTGTACAGTATACATGTGAGCAGTAATATTTTTTTATATAGAGAGTATATGCATACATATATGTATGTATATATATATATATATATATATATATATATATATATATATATATATATAAAATACAGATGATATGGCGCTAGTTTAGTCACCTGCTGGTCCCACCAGAGACTCAAAAATTGCTGCCCCCCACAATCTGCCACCCTAGGCAAGTTTGCCTAGGCCAAAATATGCCCTTGTTAAAGTGTAACCTTCTAGGAGAAGATACTAACTCTTAACTTCCCATGTTCTGAGTGTCAAGTTTCCAAGTTGCAATACCATGAGGCATTAAAAAAAAGATGGCTACATACTGTGCCATGAATTTGCTTTCTATTATCCTTGGTACTTATAACTAATGGATAATGTTACATATGGTTATATAGCAGACTAGGCCTATTTACATATGTCAAGGTAATTAATTTATTGTTACCTAAGCCTTTAACCCTTTGGATGTCAAAAATTTAATGCCATATATTTATAGACCATAAACATGTCTAACTATAGTTATAATAGGAAATCAGTTTAAGAAAAGATTTCAGAAAAAAGAAGAAAGATCTTTAAATTCCAAAAATAGTGTATGGAAAGGGAGACATTACGTCTGTCTTTGATTTGCTTGTGTGGCAAATGTGACTCAAAGCTATTGGTTTTTCTCCAGCTAAATAGGTGTGCACTCTATATAATTTTATTGTGAACAGCACACCTTTTTAATGCAAATAATTTCCTTTCCAGGTGTTGACTGTATTATTAGACATGATGCCATCAAAAATAATTTTAGTGTTTACACTAACAGTTGCAGCTTTAGTTGGTCACTTTTTTTTCAATGCTGTATGCAATGGGTTTAAAAAATAGACTTCACATTTCAAACTGCACATTTTGGTGTTCAGTAAATCCTGATTTCATGGGTAATAAGTAAAATATGTCCTTATAGGGACAAAAACACTTTAAGATTCTACAAATACCTGATAATAATAATAATAATAATAATAATAAAACACTTTGAGATTCTCATATAAAATAGTTAATTAAGCATAGTAAACAACATTTTCAATAAACATTAATTATTTATTTGCCCCATTCACCTGTAATTTAACTCTCAAAATGTTGTTTTTTCCAATTTTGAGAACTGTGAGCTCACATTGCAGACTTTACAAGCCTAACTCTGCTTTATATCCATCTCTAATTGGCTTTAGGAAGGGACTAAAATACTGCAAAACAATGCAAGTTTTGCTACGAAATGACAGCAATAAAACCAGTTATACTGTAGTAACAAATACATATGGGCGGTTCCAAAATACGTAGTGGGTTGAGTTTGACCAATGAAATACAATTGCAGCAAACAAAGTGTTCATTTATTTGGAAAACTGTCACATTTTGCATGTATGATAATTTAGTGGGACACTACCCAGAATATACCTATAAATTGTTGTGGTTTAAAGTTGTGATTTGCATTTACTTTTGTAAAAAATGTAAATGTATTACATTTCATATGACTTTTTTAAATTAATGTATGCTTTTAAAGGGACGGTAAATTCTAATAATATACAGTATATCATGCATAGGAAAGAGCACAATAAAACATGAACAAATATTATGGCTGATGAGTAGATCACCCTCTGCATTACTGGTGCACAGCAACAAATCACACTGTTTTCTCAGTACAGAAACATCCATTTTACAAAATGAAAAGCAAACAAACAAACAAACTATAATACAATTTAAAAGCTCTCTTTTAAATTTAACAAAGAAAAAAAAAGTATTATCATGTGAAATACCAAGTGCAAAAGTGCTGTCTGATGGATTAGAATAATTAGACTAATGTAATTGAGCCTTCACATTCACTGCAGGATTTAATGGTTTTATTGTGGTGTAGACTGCAAACTTGTGAGTGCCACTCATTGTCAGGACCTCCACATACTCTGTGGCTGTGAAATTATACTAAAATGTAATGTCAGCAGCATGTAATGCTTGTTATATGGTTATAGAGTCATTGACCAGCATTAGGATTTCTCAACACTTCACTCTCAAACTTCCTTTAATATTGTTGCTGTTTTTCCAACTTCCTCCATACTTGTAACCCCTCACCTTCCAGGTGCAAAGGTTAATGGTGGTTTATACCTTCCCTTTCTATAAATAAATATAAATATATATATATATATATATATACATATATAGATATATATATATTAATAATGTCTAGGTGAATTACTTCTGGCTCATAATTCATTATGCTTGTTACTGCGGATGGCATATTTTTCAGCAAAAGTAGCTCCATTACGTATAAATATGATGAAAATGATCTGAGCTTACAATATTCTGCATTCTGATTGGTTAGCTCAAAACACAAGTTTATTGATACCTGTGCCTAGCTGGTCGTAATTATGGGGACCTGGTACACAGAGTCTACCAAATTTTTCAAGAGGTTTATCCCTCAACTAATCTTGATTTGCAAAAACTTGCAAATTGTGTCGACCAAATGACAGCAAGAACAACCCAGGTTGTTCACCATAAATGGGCCGGCATCTAAACTTACATTCTTGCATTTCAAATAAAGATACCAAGAGAACAAAGAAAAATTGATAATAGGAGTAAATTAGAAAGTTGCTTAAATTGCATGCTCTATCTGAACCATGAAAGAAAAAAATTGGGTTCAGTGTCCCTTTAAGGGAGACTTATATGTTGTGTTCTCTTCTACATTTTTTTTTTTTTACTTTGTAATATATGTTGTAACAATTTGTACTGCAAGTGACACAATAAACTTTTTTGTAATAGTGATTATGTCCATATTCTGCCACCTAATTTACTATTTATAGGGACATTAAAGATCACCGGGCCCTAAATGAGTAATAAAAGAGTAAAAATGAAGTGCCTATTAGCCAATGAGCATAAGCCTATTATGAGCATTAGTAGAAAGAACACATTTGATATAATTGTGCAAGATTAAATTTACATAAAAAAAAATGTTTTTACTTTTATAAAATAAAATCATGTTCTTTTAAATGAATGGCATAACATATATGTATACCATGTTTATGTCTAAAATTAAAACCCTGAAATAAATTATTTTTACATGTAGTAATAATAATAAAAAAAATCTTCTTTTTATAAAAAGTCTCTCTCTCTCTCTCTCTCTCTCTCTCCCTCTCTCTCTCTTTCTCTCTCTCTCTCTCTCTCTCTCTCTCTCTCTATATATATATATATATATATATATATATATATATATATATATATATATATGTGTGTGTGTGTGTGTGTGTCTGTGTATTTAAATTACTTGATTATGTGTAGTCATATGTGAAACAAAACATTCAGGGCATTGCCCATTTCTCATAAGTTACAAGCTAAAATAAGCATTGGACATATTTTTTTCATTCATGTTTAAAAATGTAAATAAGAGAACATCTGCCACTTTAATACAGATCCCTGTTTCTAGGAGATTGGATTAAACAAATGTCATTGTTCCATGTTGCATTCAAAATGAGTTTAATTTGTTTTGTGGAAAGTAAAGATAATAATTTCCATATTTGTTTGTTATAGTGTGTAGGAAAGTGAGTAGAATCTGCAAACAAAATAATAAAACTATGTATAAAACACTGGAGCAAATAGTGTAAAAGCAGGAAATCATTACCCTTCTCTGCCATCCCTAGGTCAGTTTTTCTGCTTTAGCTTATCTTACTTGCTACTATGTCCTCTAAGCACGGTGTGTTTCCTGTTTGTGCCAAGCTCTTCCTACATTATACAACACTCTCAGACCCTTGTGCTAACCTCACACTCCTTTATACCGTCTCCTTCTCTTTTCTGCCACCTCCTTCTTGTACCATCCTATCCCTCTATTGTGCCATGCTAGGCTTCCATGCTGTACAATCTTTTCTTTTTCTAATTTTCACTGTGCAGTAAATTTTTCCATATGTGCTCTGCTCTATATAGACAAGTAAAAAAATTGGCTTTTTCCTATCATTAACATTGAGTTGACAAGTAACTCTTTCGATTAGTAATGTTTCTCCCCTGATTAGTAAACTATAGCGACATATTAACTATATGGCCAAATTACATTTGACCATCACACTTACATGAGTTATTTGACATCCCATTTGACAGCCATTGGTATTAAAATGAAGTTGACCCCACTTTGCATCTATAACAGCTGCCATTCTTTTGAGAAGACTTTCTACAAGATTTTGGAGTCTGTATGTGAAAATTTGTGCCCATTCAGACAAAAGAGTACTTGTGAGGTCAAGCACTGATGCTGGGCGAGAAGGTATAGCTTGCAATCAGAGTTCCAATTCATCCCAAAGATGTTTAGTGGGTTTGAGGTTAGGGCTCTGTGCAGGCCAATCAAATTCCTCCACACCAGACTTATCAAACCATGAAATCATAGATCTCACTTTATGCACATGAGAACAGTCAAGCTAGAACAGGAAATGTATCTTGTAGCATTAAGATGACCCTTCACTGAATTTAAGGGACTATCCCAAACCCTGAAAAAAACAGCCCCAGATCATTATCCCTCCTCCACCAAATTTTACAGTAGGCAGTGGCACTATGCATTGCAGTAGGTAGCGTTCTCCTGGCATCCACCACACCCAGATTCTTCCATCAGACTGCTAGATAGTTAGGAGTGGTTCAGCACTCCAGAGAACACTTTTCCACTGCTGTCTGTGTGGTTTACCACTTTGGCGCTCTTAGACACTTCCATGTAACATTAATAGAACTTATAGTTGGCTGGGGCAAATCTAGTAGGGCAGATACTTCACAAACTTACTTTGGCAAAGGTGGTATCCTATGACAGTGCCAAGTTTTAAGTCACTGAGCTCTTCAGTATGACCCATTGTACTACCTATGTTTGTCTATGGATATTTATTGGCTATGTGCTTTAACTAGTTCCTGCTTTTTGTGTGAAATTTATAATAAGCTTGTTTAAAAATGTCAAAACTCTTAGGATATGATCACAATCTTGTTTTCCGTAGATAATAATAATAATAATAATAATAGTTCAACTTTCATGATTCATACAGAGCATGCAAGTTTACACTTTCCAATTTACTTCTATTACCTAATTTGCTTTGTTTTCTTAATACCCTTTTTAAAAAAGCATATCTAGGTAGGCTAAGGAGCAACAATGTACTATGGGGAGCTAGTTGTTTATTGGTTAGTGCACATATTTACTACTTGTTATTGGCTCACTTGATGTGTTCAGCTAGCTCCCAGTAGTGCCTTACTGCTTCTTTAACAAAGGATATCACAAGACTAAAGCTAATTTAATAATAGAAGTCAATTGGAAAGTTGATAAAATGCCAAGTTTGGGATTTAGTGATTACATCACAGGTTGATGGGTCTTGCATATAGATTGATCAGTTTTAATAGTGTGTAGTGTTTATAATAGATGACGTGTGCAATTAACCTGTTGTGCTCCAAAATTACAGATATATTTTGTTTTAATTGATTAAGCATTTTTTTTTGGTCTGATGGAGTTGCTTTTTAATGACATCCACTATAGGTTGGCTAATAACAGTGTGTTTTACACATATGCAAAACCATTGTTGTATGGTGAAAATGGCCTGTAAATGTGTAGATTAAAAATTTGGATTATGATCAGAACAAACAGGAATAGGAAATGTTAAGAATAGGACCATTTGTCTGCCAATAAACAATGAAAATGGATGATTGTAATCACATTGGACCCATCTAAAGCATTTCACATGCCAAAAATAATCAAACAATAGATTATGAACACCTTGATTTCAAATTGAAATAGATATTTTGATTATCATATTTAAGAAGTGTACAAGTTTTATAAACCATCAGAGAGCAATGATAGTGTGAAAAGCCAAGATGTGATGTTCAAAAATAACACGTTTTTTCAAGTTGTCAACAGCACCATCAGATATTGGTGGAGTTTATAAACTTTGAAGCCACTGAAATAACACAATAATCATGTTTTATTATGATTTATGAATTGATTGGTATATAATAAGAAACCCCATAACAAACATCCAAGGTTCTTCCCATATTCCATTTAATGGACAGCAATATACCCGAAATGATTTAGGTTTATCTAATCATATATATCAGGGATGGCCAACTGGTGGCCTGTAAGCCACATGCAGCCCTCTGGACTAGATTTTGCCCCACCATAGAAAAAAACAGTGCCATAGGTTGTGTGGCCCCAGGAAAAAGTGGAACTAAAAATGTGAGCTTTGGGGACTACCTAAATCTGGCCCTGTGCTCCTGGACTTTTTTAGGAAATATTTTATAATGTATGTGTTTAATAAAATATGCTATATATTGATGTATCATGCATTGCTATTATACTCATGGACAGATTTCTTCTGCAGCTTCATGGCTACATGGAGAACAAACCTCTGGGACTCCAGATCTTTATTGGGACAGCAGATGAACGTATACTTAAACCACATGCTTTCTACCAAGTCCATCGCATTACAGGAAAAACAGTCACCACCACCAGTTATGAAAAGATTGTCGGGAACACCAAGGTGCTTGAGATTCCATTGGAACCCAAGAGCAACATGAGAGCAACGTAAGAAATTTATTTGAGATGCTAAGGACTTAGTAAGAGCTATTGGTAGGGTTTAGTTTAAAGGGATATGCAAGTGGTGTATTAAAGGGACAGTAAATTCAAGTTCAACTTAGATGGATTAGAGGGTTTAACAGAGGATACCAAGAGAATTAAGCAAAATTGACAATATAGCACGCTCCATCAGAATTATGAACATCTAATTTTGACTTTTACAGTCACTTTAAGTTGAATTCAAAGGAAAATGCAGTTTAGCAGTAAAAAAACAATTCATTTTAATTTGAAAAGGAAACGTTTTTGCAAAAGATATGTCAATGCAAAAAGAGCATATATTGTGTTAATGAAGACTAACGCCTAGATTTAGAGTTTTGTCGGTAACGACCCGCGTAGCTAACGCATGCTTTTTTTCCCCGCACCTTTTAAATACCGCTGGTATTTAGAGTTCACAGAATGGCTGCGTTAGGCTCCAAAAAAGGAGCGTAGAGCATAATTTACCGCCACTGCAACTCTCGATACCAGCGGTGCTTACGGACGCGGCCAGCTTCAAAAACGTGCTCGTGCACGATTCCCCCATAGTAAACAATGGGGCATTTTGAGCTGAAAAAAACCTAACACCTGCAAAAAAGCAGCGTTCAGCTCCTAACGCAGCCCCATTGTTTCCTATGGGGAAACACTTCCTAAGTCTGCACCTAACACCCTAACATGAACCCTGAGTCTAAACACCCCTGACCTTACACTTATTAACCCCTAATCTGCCGCCCCCGCTATCGCTGACCCCTGCATATTTTTTTTAACCCCTAATCTGCCGCTCCGTACACCGCCGCAACCTACATTATCCCTATGTACCCCTAATCTGCTGCCTCTAACACCGCCGACACCTATATTATACTTATTAACCCCTAATCTGCTGCTCCCAACGTCGCCTCCACCTACCTACAATTATTAACCCCTAATCTGCCGACCGGACCTCGCCGCTACTATAATAAATGTATTAACCCCTAATCCGCCTCACTAACCCTATAATAAATAGTATGAACCCCTAATCTGCTCTCCCTAACATCGCTGACACCTAACTTCAAGTATTAACCCCTAATCTGCCGACCGGACCTCGCCGATACTCTAATAAATTTATTAACCCCTAAAGCTAAGTCTAACCCTAACCCTAACACCCCCCTAAATTAAATATAATTTAAATCTAACTAAATAAATTAACTCTTATTAAATAAATTATTCCTATTTAAAGCTAAATACTTACCTGTAAAATAAACCCTAATATAGCTACAATATAAATTATAATTATATTGTAGCTATTTTAGGATTTATATTTATTTTACAGGCAACTTTTTATTTATTTTAACCAGGTACAATAGCTATTAAATAGTTAATAACTATTTAATAGCTACCTAGTTAAAATAATTACAAAATTACCTGTAAAATAAATCCTAACCTAAGTTACAATTAAACCTAACACTACACTAGCAATAAATTAATTAAATAAAATACCTACAATTATCTACAATTAAACCTAACACTACACTATCAATACATTAATTAAATACAATACCTACAAATAAATACAATTAAATAAACTAACTAAAGTACAAAAAATAAAAAAAAGCTGTTACAAAAAATAAAAAAATTAATTACAAACATAATAAAAATATCACAACAATTTTAAGCTAATTACACCTACTCTAAGCCCCCTAATAAAATAACAAAGCCCCCCAAAATAAAAAAATGCCCTACCCTACCCTACCCTTAAAAGGGCCTTTTGCGGGGCATACCCCAAAGAATTCAGCTCTTTTGCCTTTAAAAAAAAACATACAATACCCCCCCCAACATTACAACCCACCACCCACATACCCCTAATCTAACCCAAACCCCCCTTAAATAAACCTAACACTAAGCCCCTGAAGATCTTCCTACCTTGTCTTCACCATGCCAGGTATCACCGATCGCTCCAGGCTCCGAAGTCTTCATCCAAGCCCAAGCGGGGGCTGGAGATACATCATCCGGCTGAAGTCTTCTATCAAGCGGCAGCTGAAGAGGTCCAGAAGAGGCTCCAAAGTCTTCATCCTATCCGGGTAGAAGAGTAGATCCGGACCGGCAACCATCTTCTTCCAAGCGGTGACAAGCGGCTCCATCTTGAAGACCTCCGGCACGGATCCATCCTCTTCTTGCGACGTCCTAAGTCCGAATGAAGGTTCCTTTAAATGACGTCATCCAAGATGGCGTCCCTCGAATTCCAATTGGCTGATAGGATTCTATCAGCCAATCGGAATTAATTTAGGAAAAATCTGATTGGCTGATGGAATCAGCCAATCAGATTCAAGTTCAATTCGATTGGCTGATCCAATCAGCCAATCAGATTGAGCTTGCATTCTATTGGCTGTTCCGATCAGCCGATAGAATGCGAGCTTAATCTGATTGGCTGATCGGATCAGCCAATCGGATTGAACTTGAATCTGATTGGCTGATTCCATCAGCCAATCAGATTTTTCCTACCTTAATTCCGATTGGCTGATAGAATCCTATCAGCCAATCGGAATTCGAGGGACGCCATCTTGGATGACGTCATTTAAAGGAACCTTCATTCGGACTTAGGACGTCGCAAGAAGAGGATGGATCCGCGCCGGAGGTCTTCAAGATGGAGCCGCTTGTCACCGCTTGGAAGAAGATGGTTGCCGGTCCGGATCTACTCTTCTGCCCGGATAGGATGAAGACTTTGGAGCCTCTTCTGGACCTCTTCAGCCGATGCTTGATAGAAGACTTCAGCCGGATGATGGATTTCCAGCCCCCACTTGGGCTTGGATGAAGACTTTGGAGCCTGGAGCGATCGGTGATACCTGGCATGGTGAAGACAAGGTAGGAAGATCTTCAGGGGCTTAGTGTTAGGTTTATTTAAGGGGGGTTTGGGTTAGATTAGGGGTATGTGGGTGGTGGGTTGTAATGTTGGGGGGGTATTGTATGTTTTTTTTTTACAGGCAAAAGAGCTGAATTCTTTGGGGCATGCCCCGCAAAGGGCCCTTTTCAGGGCTGGTAAGGTAAAAGAGCTTTTCTATTTTAATTTTAGAATAGGGTAGGGCATTTTTTTTATTTTGGGGGTCTTTGTTATTTTATTAGGGGGCTTAGAGTAGGTGTAATTAGTTTAAAATAGTTGTAATATTTTTCTAATGTTTGTAAATATTTTTTTATTTTTTGTAACTTAGTTCTTTTTTATTTTTTGTACTTTAGTTAGTTTATTTCATTGTAGTTATTTGTAGGTATTGTATTTAATTAATTTATTGATAGTGTAGTGTTAGGTTTAATTGTAGGTAATTGTAGGTATTTTATTTAATTTATTTATTGATAGTGTAGTGTTAGGTTTAATTGTAACTTAGGTTAGGATTTATTTTACAGGTAATTTTGTAATTATTTTAACTAGGTAACTATTAAATAGTTATTAACTATTTAATAGCTATTGTACCTGGTTAAAATAATTACAAAGTTGCCTGTAAAATAAATATTAATCCTAAAATAGCTACAATATAATTATAATTTATATTGTAGCTATATTAGGGTTTATTTTACAGGTAAGTATTTAGCTTTAAATAGGAATAATTTATTTAATAAGAGTTAATTTATTTCGTTAGATTTAAATTATATTTAACTTAGGGGGGTGTTAGGGTTAGGGTTAGCTTTAGGGGTTAAAAAATTTATTAGAGTAGCGGTGAGGTCCGGTCGGCAGATTAGGGGTTAATGCTTGAAGTTAGGTGTCGGCGATGTTAGGGAGGGAAGATTAGGAGTTAATACTATTTATTATAGGGTTATTGAGGCGGGAGTGAGGCGAATTAGGGGGTTAATACATTTATTATAGTAGCGGTGAGGTCCGGTCGGAAGATTAGGGGTTAATAAGTGTAGGTAGGTGGAGGCGACGTTGGGGGCGGCAGATTAGGGGTTAATAAATATAATATAGGGGTCGGCGGTGTTAGGGGCAGCAGATTAGGGGTACATAGGGATAACGTAGGTGACGGCGGTGTGCGGTCAGCAGATTAGGGGTTAAAAAATTTTAATAGAGTGGCGGCGATGTGGGGGGGACCTCGGTTTAGGGGTACATAGGTAGTTTATGGGTGTTAGTGTACTTTAGAGCACAGTAGTTAAGAGCTTTATGAACCGGCGTTAGCCCAGAAAGCTCTTAACTCCTGACTTTTTGCTGTGGCTGGAGTTTTGTCGTTAGATTTCTAACGCTCACTTCAGCCACGACTCTAAATACCGGCGTTAGAAAGATCCCATTGAAAAGATAGGATATGCAATTGACGTAAGGGGATCTGCGGAATGGAAAAGTCGCGGCTGGAAAGTAAGCGTTAGACCCTTACCTACATGACTCTAAATACCAGCGGTAGCCCAAAACCAGCGTTAGGAGCCTCTAACGCTGGTTTTGACGGCTAACGCCAAACTCTAAATCTAGCTGTTCGTTTCTAAGGAGGTGCAGTGTTTGAATGCAAGTTCACAGGTATATGCTTCATGCAGAGTTCAAGCTATCACTAAAATTGTGATATTTCTTATAAGCTTTCTTTTTCAGCTCAGAACAAAGTTGTATTAACCTCTTCACTACTGGGAAATTCAGAGAAAAATGTGCCCAAAGTACTGTAGAATGTTTTGCATTTTTGCTATCACTCAGTTTAAACAGAAATAGAGCCTTTTGTTTTTTATATTTATACTTTGTATTGATTTTTATTTTCTTCTTTGCATATTTTTAAAGTAAAGCTTCTTTGTGATCCTCTTTGTTCAGAAATAGCAGAAATACATTGCTTTGCCATTGGTTTTTGGCAATTAGAAGGCACTTTTAAAATAATTGATAATCTGATCCCTCCCAAAAAGCTCATTTCCTATTGCCTCCACTGGTCACCATTGTCTTTAGTAGTGGCAGACCATCTGCCAGTATGCCATTTAGAATTTTAAAAAATATATATTTATTTATTTCTGTAGTGTAGGGGTCCCACCTCTCTTCCACCCCACTGATCTCCCCAAAAAACTCTCTTACCCTCCCGTCTCCCACTAGCCACGGCCATGTTTGTTACTTGCAGCCAGTCTTCTGGGAAACAGACTATGATTTTTTTAATGTTATTATTTATTTAGTTTACTTTTCTGTAGTGTAGGGTCCCCCACCCCCTATAAGCAATTTTTTTCCTGTAATGTAAGGTCCCCCTCAAGCCCATATTTTTCTGTAGTCTAGGGCCCCAACCCTCCCTCTCCCTTCATATACCTTTTTTCTGTAGTGTAGCGAACCCCTCCTCTCACTCCCTCCTCCTCTATGGGCTGCCCATCTGCCTCCCTCCTTACAGTGAGTGATCCTTACAGTGAGTGATACAGACATGGTCACTCTCTGTAATGATCGGCAATCTGGCTTCATATGGTAAGCTAGCACAAGCAGTGCCCCCTTACTATATGAAGGTGGATTGCCTTCTGCCGCATGATTGCGGCTCCCACTGTATAAGCTGATGGCGGGGACTACAACAGGCGCCTCTGTGTTGGAAGTAGGTTCTATGTCAACACAGTACGCTGGGTAAAAAATCAGCCTGAGTTAGGGGGAGAAGTCAGTAACAATCACTTTAGGAAATTTTACATTTTTATAGAAAAGCATAAGTCTTTTATCATTGGTCTGCAGAAGTAATTTAGTTTTACAGAGCAAGTGCTTTGGTTAGACTTTATTACCACAGTGTATTCCTTTTTGTCATAATCTTTTTGCAATATCTGCGTTTTAATTCTGTAAATAAACCTTTTATACTTACATTTTCTCCTGTTGCCTGTGACATTTAAAGATCCGATATTATTTGCCAAACAACAAACTGAGTAAAAAAGTAGTCCCGTTGTTTGCCAGAAGCCCAAATAACTGCAATAAACAGACACTCAAAGTGGCACAGACATGCAAAAATGAAAATGTTAAAAGTGTAAGTAACGTGGACATATACCTTTCAATGGTCAGTTTCCATGGTTCTCATATTATTGTTATATGTATTCAGGTCAAGGAAAGAGAACATTTAGACATTGCATCAGCAGAAAAATGCATTTCCAATTTCATTCATGTCAACAATTTCCACAAAATCCTGTAGTGCAGATTTTTCAAAATTTCTAGTTAACACCAAAATGTTTTTTTTTTCTTCTCATTAATGTGTTATAGGATTTGTTTACCCTTTTCTAATCAGGTAAGGATGAGATAGAACTATATAAAGTTGTTTTAATACATCTTTTAAATAGACCTAAATATTTCAACTTAAAATAGCAATAATCAGCTCAAGCAATGAACAATAAAAAGGCACAACTATATAATAATCAAAAGTCAATTTGATATAAACTGCCAACAGCAGGAGAATGCTGGATGAATCCCAGCAACACTTAAAGGGGCATTAAACACTTTGAGATGGTAATCTAAAATGAAAAATCCTATATATAAAACAAACTATGCAATTTACTTTCATTATTTATTTTGCCCCCTTTTCCTGTAATGCTATTCTGAAATTGTGAGCTTTTTAGTTCCTGTTATAAACAGAAGTGCAGAACACTGTTATATTCCACACAGCCATTGGCTGCACACTCTAGTGACCTATTTATAGCTGTCCCTAACTGGCCAAAGCAGATAAGGTAACCTAAGTTTATAGACTCTAAAAATTACACTTATTTTGTCAATATTTAAACAGCTAATGAAACTTTAAAAAATACATCTACATGTTATTCTCAGACTAAGCTCATTCAATCTAGCATTTATTTAGTGTTTAATGTCCCTTTAAGGAAGGCTAGAGACAAATTCCCAAGAGATTTACTCTCACTTCACTCCTGTACAACCCTCCCTAAGCAAATGACATCATTATCAGGATATTTGTGTTAAACATATAACTATATCTAGAATGTATTTACTTTTTAATGTCCCTTTAATATCTTTGAGCTGCTTGTGACTACCACTAATTAGTAAGGTTCGTGGAAAACATTTTTTTTTTCTGATAATGATACTAGGGATACACAAATGAAAATTAAATGTTCATGATTCTGAAAGAGCATGCAGTTTTATAAGACTTTCCAATTTACTCCATTATCAAACAGGCACACTCTTTTTATGTTCACACTTTCTGAGGTACCAACCCCTACTGAGCATGTGCAAGAGTTCACAGTGTATATGAGTCTGTCACATGACACAGAGGCTGGCCAATTAAAGTTTATTTTGAAATTTGAGGAAAAAAATCTGCAGCTCATTTAAAATTCAGAGTAAGAGCTATAAAATTGTCAATGTATTATGCACTCGTTGGTTATGCAATTCTACTGTATATAATAATATTGATTATTATATATGTTTTTATTTATGCAATGCCCTTATGTATAATCAGTTGATTAACTGGCATACCATTTTATTTCCATCTATCAGCATTGACTGTGCTGGAATCCTGAAACTTAAAAATGCTGATATTGAACTGAGAAAAGGGGAGACAGACATTGGACGCAAGAATACCAGGGTACGTTTAGTCTTCAGAATCCACATACCAGAAGCCAGCGGTAGGATCGTATCTCTGCAAGTTGCATCCAATCCTATAGAATGCTGTAAGTTTCTTTCTTTCTTTTTTATAAATAGTGAGTAAACTTAAAACAACATTTCAATTCCTGCTTATAATTTCTTGTCTAGTTACAGTTCTTATACAGTATGTGCAGAGATTTTAAAACAAGAACAGTTTCAATCAATTTAATGTATTCTTCATGTCTCATAAGTGATTGATATGCAACCACGACCTAGAAACACATTGTCCTTTGCAATTCTTTTAGATACAGTGACATAACTGTAATGGTCAGCATATGGGTATTCACTTTTGCATCAACCAATAAAGGATTTGCTAGTGTTGCAAATTCTGTTCATGAGCCCCTTATGTAGTTGGCAAAATTGGCATATGTTGTATCAATAATTATTATTAAAAACACAAAAAATAGTCACATTTTTACATTTAAAAATAATATGCAATACTACTATTGTTGATGTATTCTACACATTTATACTTTCAAATAGAAGCAAATGCAATGTTTCCTTGTGCAGAAAAATAACTCTTTTCAAATATTTGTGTTATGCAAGAATTTGCAGTGCCCCTGTGGAGCTTGTGACTAAGTGAAAACGTTCTTAATTAACTGATCTGTCCCAGTGCCAGCACACTCTTCTCAGAGCAGACTGTTGCTATTAAACAATACACATTGGCATGTGTCTTTTCAATGTGATTACCACTGAGGGACTTCCTGAGTAGCTTCTGTTGTTAGCGAAGAGACACAGATAACAATCAGCAAGAATGTGGATAGCAAATTAAAGTCAGACACTTCTTAACTGTTGTGGATACTTAGAAATAGTGTGGCTTCAACAAAGCCAGAGGGCTAAAATACATACTCTAGTTGCTTCTTTTTAGAAGATCTGGTACAATTAGATGCAATGCTCTGGTAACACCCTGTCTGCAATTGTGTGGTTTTATTTGCTTGCAGTGCCAATCAAGCCCCCCCCCTGCACTTGACAGGACCTTGGCATAATATGCCTTGTGAATAAATGAGAGTTCTCCTTAAAAGGATGTGATAGTCATGTGTGTGTATATGCATAGCATATATGATTGATTAAAGGGACACAAAACTCAATTTTTTTCTTCTACAATTCAGATAGACCACTGGTTTTCAAACCTCCCCAACAGCCCAGGTTTTCAGGATTACCTTGGAAGATAGCAGGTAAAATAATCATGTTTACTAATCAGCTGATTATTTCCCCTGTGCTCCAGTTCTGATATCCTCAAAATGTGGCCTGTTAGTGAGATAGAACATACCATTTTAAACAACTTTCCATTGTATTTATATTATCATATTTGCTTAATTCTCTTGCTATCCCTTGTTGAAGAAGCAGCAATGCACAACTGGGAGCTAATTGAACACATCATGTAAGCCAATGACAAGAGGAATATATGTTTTTTTTTGCAGTACATGGACAAATTCCTTGAAAAACCTTGTTTATCTTTTCTCATTTGTTGTGCCCGGTTAGGACAGATCTTAATGAGTTCTTACACTGTGGGTGTATTGTGATCAGGATTATGTGGAGTAGGGGCATGTCCTAAGCAGAGTGGGTGCAGCCCCTTAAAGGGTCGCATTTGCCCTGGCTAGAGACGATGCAGGCAGGAAAGTGATTAGACCTCACAACCTATTACAATTCCAAAGGATTCTTGGACGGCTGGGCAGTCTTTTAGTAGGAAGAGCCTACTGTATAAGCCACTGAGCAATAGCTCAAAGTGTGCAACTGATTCTTCTGTATTAGTTTTAAAATTGATGTCCCCTTTCTTTCATGCAAAAATGATCAACATGTTTAGATACCGACAGTAAAACATTGGCAAAACATATTTCAAACGTTTCTTCTCTATCACATATAACACACCTTCTTCATAAATTAATCAGGAAGTTACATTTTGCTGGCTGCTTTTCCTAATGACTTTTGTTAAAAAATAAATAAAAACAAAACCGCTTATATTTCGTTTCTGTCTCTTATGACAATTTTTGTCTACATAAATATAAAGAGCACAAGTCATCTTCCTTCAGCGTTTGGGGATCACAGTGTGACCTTAGATGCCCAAATATCTCACAATTCTTTTTTCAGCATGGGATGTAAATAATTACCAAGAAAAATGTGTTTGGAGTTGGAGGGCAAACTGCTCAATATCCAAACAGCTGCAGAGCGTTGTGTACATTGTAATAACAACGAATATCTGGCAATGCACCCAGAATATTTTCTCTGGGAAAGCCTTGGCTGGATTATTAAGTAGCAGATTTTATACTTGTTCCCATAGAAGTGGGTTCTCCACTGGCTGGACTTTATGCAAGGTCTTGATTTTGAAAGCTTAAGTTTCTTGCAACATCAGCCCACTTAGCATTATATTTATTTAGAATGGAAGGACAAGCTGTTTGAATACGCTTTAATATCTGTACATTTGGGGTTTCCTTGAATGTGCGGTTTATGGTGAGACACCCATGCTTGTAAAAACCATTGGCAGACACAACAAAACTGGGCAGTTTTGCAAACATAGCAGGTTTATACAGCTTGGGAATTTAGAACCTTAGATATCAACTCTTTGTACTCTCAACAGCAGTATTACAATCCAGATGTTTTCATGTGCAGTGTCTGACATAGATAGACTTTGTATTTTAACAATGCAAGTGATAACCTGAAGATAGATGGCCCAGAATTAATCTGCACTAAATTAGCATTTGTTATATATGTTTTTTGTTTGTTTGTTTTAATCCAGTGCAGCACAAAATGACATATAGTGTACTTACATACATTTACTTATTAAGGTGATAGATTCAATGGGACATTTCATTAGAGCATGCCATTTTGTATTACTTACCCAGGATAACTATGGGGTGATTACAAGCTTTTAGAAAAGTTTAGCTAATAATTTATCTGCAAAAAATGCCCATTGACTTAAATAGTGAATTTTATCATCTGTTGTATATCCTGTAAAGAGGTTAAAGATATAGGTAAAGTCCCATTTGGGGGCCACAAGCGTTGCAGCTCCCGAGCATAAAATAGCGTGTGATTAGTAGCTACAAATGTCCAGGTTTTCTGGATTGCCTTGAATGAGAGCAGGTAAAATAACCTTCTTTACTAATCAGCTGATTATTTCACCTGTGCTCTAGTTCAGATATCCTCAAAATGTGGCCTGTTAGGGAGGCCTGAGGACAGGTTTGAAAACCAGTGGTATAGGATAATCATTACTTTGACCCTAGCCAAAGGTTCCATCAACCCTAAACGTGCAAGGCACTCTGCTTTTTACAAATACTGTACACTACTCCACACCTCCCAACAATTGTGGCTAGGTATAGGGGACTCAGGAGGTTGAGTTAGTCATCTCTGTTTTGTGGTCAGGGCTGAGTCTGGAGGAGGCGGGATCACATGTAGCTAAAGGTTGGAATCACGGGCATGTCTGGGTGATTTGTGGGTGTGTTTGGGCAGTCTGTGAGTGGGGCTTTAAAAAGTCTCAAAGGGACAGCTGGATAGAGCTCAGAATAGTTACAGTTGTGAAGTCTGCTACTTGGACTCGAGAGGAACGTAAATGAGGGGAGCAAGGCAAATTAAACAAAGAAGACAAGAACAGGTTGTACAATCTAATGACCCCACTAGTACCACCTTAAGCCCTTGATTTTTAACTTTATTCACACCAATAGCAAGATTGCACATGCAGATAAGGCAACAACTTTTTTCTGCTTGATGTCCTCCCTGGAACCCCAAACTTGAACCACCTTTGTGCTGTTTGATTAGGGCTATTTGTTTTATTTACTTTGTTCTGACATCAATACATTTTTATTGTAACCCTCTAAAAACAGGGTGTTTTATAAAATGGAAAAAAAACAAACTATAAAATACTGCAAAAAGATTAACCACTTTGCAAATTCTAAACAAACACTTCAAAATATTATTTACTTTGGATTTTTAATGTTATTTAGGACCACTACACATTCCACACACCTTGTTCTAAAGTATTCTGTCTTTTTCCCAGCTCAAAGATCAGCTCATGAGCTACCACTGGTGGAGAGACAGGACATGGACAGTTGTTTGGTGTATGGAGGGCAACAGATGATCTTAAGTGGCCAGAACTTCACATCAGAGTCCAAAGTTGTATTTACAGAGAAGACATCAGGTAAAATATGTCATATAAATTAACTGAAAACATTACGATCTAATGTGTCAAATTACTTCTCTCAAATATTAATACCAAATGCTGAGAATAATAAGGTAAAAATATATGTGTATATAAATATGATGCACTGTTTGTATCTTACTGATGATGGCATAAATGATGGTTGCTAGGAGTGACACTAATAACGTTGTTGACTTTACATTGTCAGTGCTAAAACTAAAATTAACTGCTATATATAATTGTTCATCAACATTGTAGAGTGAATATTGGCATAAAAAAAGCTTGAAATTGAGGAATTAATAGAATAAAATATTTGGACAAATTTGAAAAGTTAAATTTCTAGTATTATTCCACCTAAATCTACCTTACTCCCTTCTTATACTGGCAAAATAAACTGACAGAGTTCCCTTAAAGATGGATAATCCCTTTATTACCAATTCTCCAGTTTTACATAACCAACACAGTTATATTAATACACTTTTTACCTCTGTGATTACCTTGTATCTAAACCTCTGCAGACTGCCCCCTTATGCCAGTTTTTTTGACAGACTTGTATTAGAGCCAATCAGTGTTTACTTATAAATAACTTTCGGGAGTGAGAACAATGTTATCTATATGACACACATGAACTAGCGCTGTCTAGCTGTGAAAAACTAGTAAAATGCATTGAGATAAAAGGTGGCCTTCAAGGCCTTAGAAATTAGCATATGAGCCTACTTAGGTTTAGCTTTCAACAAAGAGTACCAAGAAAAAAGGCAAATTTGATGATAAATGTAATTTAGAAAGTTGTTTAAAATTACACCCCCTATCTAAATTCATGAAAGTTTAATTTTGACTTTAAGCCACTGGTTGCCAATGATCCAGGGCCCTAATCCCTCTCTGGTATAGAGGGGTAATACTAAATTTTGCCTGACTTAAAGAGACAGTAAACACTTAGGGGTCGATTTATCAAAGGCTTTGCAAGCCTTTCGACCCTTACTACGGCTGCAGGTTCTCACAAGAGAACCTGCACGCCGTATTTAACAAGCAGCGGTCATGAGACCGCTGCTTCCCTAATCTTTCGCCACCTCTAAAATGGCAAAATTCAATCTCTGTGGTCTATTCCAACCGGGGACATTGACAGCTTCTGCCCGCATGTGATTGACTGTGCACAGGCAAGGGGCGGGATTGCACGCGAGCGCAAAATAGCGCTCGTGTGCAATGCTGAATTCTGCCAGAAATATTCAGCCCGCCAGAGGTGAGCTGCAGTATACAGGGGCGTGTATGTGCGCCCCTGCCTGCCTCAACTTGATAAATCACCCCCTTAGAATGTGTAATATTAAATGCTTAAATATACATTGTAAAGCACTTTGAAATATACTTTCAATATTTATTTTGCCTCTTTTGCCTGTAATTTAAATCTGATAATTTGTAGACATGACCGAAAGAGAACATGGCCGGCTTCACAAGACTTACTTTGCTGAGTATTTCCCACTAATTTGCAGTTTGTTATCTTATCTTTTCTGCCGGGACCAAACAATGGAGATTTTGTAAACACAATAACAGTGGCAAGCCCTGTCATCTTCAGACTCATGTATAGATTGCCTTCCACAAAGGAAACTGGTGGGTGGAGTTTGACTATTGAAAAACAATTGTAGTCAACAAGGTGTTAATCTATTCTAATATAGTTTAGACTCTACTGCTATGTTAATCTATTGGAGGGCGGCAGAAAAATGTTGTAATTACAAGTTTATTGCCACTCAATTCACAAATATTATGCATTTAAATCAGTAAAAGAAATGTTAATATTTCAGTAACAGGCTCCCATCAATCTTTATGTAATATTACTAGGTAGTTTGTATGTTTGTGTTAAGTGATATCTAAATGTATAGATTTTACATCTAAGTAACAAACTCAGTGCAGTCTGGATTTCCTTGTGGTCATTTGGTCATGAGGGACATATTTATCTCTCCTTTACAATGCAACTGTTCTGTGAGCATAGACAGAACTGTGGTACAGTATAGGAACTTGTACACGTGCCCTGTACTCTACAGCAGACACTGATTTAACATCAAAATGACGAGAAAAGCAAACAAAACAGATAAAAAGGAACTAGAAAATGTAGAGCACATGCGCATGAGTGACCACAACATGAATTAGTAGTATATCATAGGCTCACAGAATCAGGCAGCCAAAAGCAGAATGAGCTGATAATGACTTCCAGTTATTAGACATGAGTAATGCACAAATAAAGTTAAAGTAACCTGCAGATCTGATAAAACAGATGGAGAGAAGTAAGTTTATCAAGGTGCTCATCTAGTGTCTCACTGCTTCTAGAGCCACCTCTGATTTCTATCTAGGTTTCAAAGATTTAAGGCCTCACCTAAATATTCCCCATCACTTAGCACTCCCCAGCCTCACCATTTCCTTGTTTAACCCTTTCTGGTGCGCCTCCTTTCCTGTCCTTTTGTCACCTTAGTTCTTGATACCGTTCTACAGTTCTGTGACTTCCACTCTACATGTTTATGTTGGCTGCTACTGTGTTTTAGACCACTTGTAACAGTGTTTTTCAGTAGCTCAGAATAATTGTTATTCCCCATTTAGATAGTTATCATTTAATAGAACTGTAGAACTCTGTTAAAGGGCAAACAGTGAAGACAGTGAAAATTGTTCAATCAGCAATTTTCATCTATCCTATTATTTGTGAATAAATTATCTGTGTTAATGACAATCGAGTGTAGCACTATAATGGGAGATCAGCTAAGAAAGTTAAACATACTATTCTGTATAGCAGCAAGGGAGTTAAATATTGCCTTGTGCCTAATTAGCAAGAAAATGTTTACCATCCCTTTATGTGTGTCTAGCAGGATAAAGGTTAATTACTCAGTTATGAGAAATGTATGTTGTGTTACCCGGCATAGGTGGTACATGTATATTTTAAAAACTAGATTTGACCACTGCTTCCCCATGGGCCTAAAAAACTGTCGTTTGGCCCCTTCTTTCATTAGATAGAGAATCTTTTTCTAGACACTTGTTAAAATGACATATTAAAATAACCTAAACTGTTGTGTACAGTCCCAGATATGGAAATCGTAGGCAAAAGAGATTGTTTTGTAACATGGAATGTTTTTATACAATCTGAATTTTGAAATTAACATTTTGGAACTCGTAGATCCACTTCCTTGCAAAAGATTGGAGCCAATGGGGCCCATTTAACAAGTTCCATAGGGAGCTTATGGGCCCGTGTTTCTGGCTAGTCTTCAGACTCGTCAGAAACACAAGTTATTAGTGACCGCTGCTCCATAACCCTGTCTGCCTGCTCTGAGCGATCGGGTTGATTGACACCCCCCCTGCTGGCCACTAGTCTGAAGGGGGCGGCGTTGCACCAGCAGCTCTTGTGAGCTGCTGGTGCAATGCTGAATACAGAGAGCGTATTGCTCTGCACATTCAGCGAGGTCTTGCGGACCTGATCCACAGTGTTGGATCAGGTCCGCAAGACCTTTCTTAAATAGGGGCTAATACCTCTACCAGACGTAAACAATGTATATACAAAATTAATTCATCCCACCTGACCAGAGGATAAACAAAGGCAATTGACTTCTGTAAATAAATTAATAAGTTGTCTGAACAGCCTTTGATTTGCACCTTGCTCGTTCCTGTAAACATTTTTTTTTTATTGCTATTGGAAATATAGTTGGAATTACATGATATACATAAGAGATACACAAAACCATCAATGTATGAATGTAAAAAACACAATTCCCAAGTTCCATAGCTTTTTCAGTTCCCATTCTCTGTAGGAGTCCAATTATTGTCTTTCTGTAGGTTTAAAGTTTCTGTGTCCATTGCATCTTGTTCCAAAAGTATAAATACCAAAAGTATTAACACATTCTAAATTAGAAACAAAAAAGAGAAACACAACAATCGAAATACTTAGAACAAAACCAATTAAAAAGCTACCATCTCTACAATATTATTGGAAGGGCTGTTGTGATTAGATTAGCTAATAAAACTAATGAGGGATGTACCTATCAGAAGTTGACTCGATACATAAAGGCTATGTAGGGAATCATCCCACCTCGTACTCCAATCTCATAAAATATGTATAAAAGAGCATGCCATGTGTTAATATAGGATTTCCAGTAAAATAGCATGCCATATTATATATATATATATAATTGGGTCTGAGTGAAATAATAATATCTTTCTAACAGTAAAGCAAGGTTTACTCAATTATTCCTCTCCTCCAAAGAGGGTAGAGATGGGGTTTTCCAATATTTGGGACTAAGTTCCTGTGTACATATTTTATATGTCTTCAGATTATTTAGTTATCTCTGTAAAAGAAAATGTGAGATTTTAATGACAAAATGTACATATTGTTCTATCTCACAACAACAGAACTACTGGATTTGTATCACTCTTAAGTTCTGCTTAAACACCTTTTTTTTTTTTTTTTAACAATTTATAACATCTTGCTTAATTTATTGTGATGTAATTGGGATATCCCAGAAAAAACATTGCAAAACAGGAAAAAATGTAAGAGAGCTGATTAAGAAATCGGAGTCCTGCAGCTCAGTTGCCATAACCATAGTAAACTTTGAGAGACAGGGTGTAATACAATGTTTTTGAAAGGTTTCCCCTCATGACACAACACATTGGAATTTTACAGATGGTAAATCCTTATTAAAACAGACATTCATTATTGGCCTCAATCTTCTGGCAAGTCGAGGCGTATGGGGGCGCAAATAGAAGACAGAATGTTGTGCTGTTGTGAAAGATGATTGCTTTAAACAGCATTATTGATTTTTTTTCCTTCTCCTAGAAGAATACAGAGGAATAACTATCACCTGTTACAAGCAAGTCATTGATAGAGGGTCTTGGCGTAGACCGAGAAATTCTCTCCTCTCTTGCTTAGTCATTACCACCTTGTGAGTCATTACACTCAGCTTTGCAGGGTCAGGTGTTCACATGAGAAAATGTGTGAGTCAATATTGAATGTAAAATACTTTAAAAAGGGGCGTAGTTGCAAAAGAATAATAGACTTTTTCACTGTATGTGCTTTTAGAGATTTCATTTTGAATATGGAGTTTTTACTGATCAAAATTAAAGGGACATTAATATTGTATGTATCCAATTTGTATTAGCAATTAAGCACTGCATGCAAAATGGCAACAATGACAATTAGAAAAATATTCATGCTACATTAAATACATATATGCATGGTTGTAAATATTCTTTAGTAATCAATGAAATGTTTACTTGTTAAATGTAGGATACATTATTATAAAAATTATTGTATATCCAATCAGCACATCTAGGCAAGTATTTCTGCTTGCATTCCCATAGAAGTAGATATGTATACATTGTTACCAATGCACCAGAGAACTCTGGTTAAGATATGCAAATTAGATATACAATATCTCACAGTTTTTGCTTCCATACTGTGTGGAGGGCTTTAATCTCACAGTTTATCTCCTCCATAACTTAAATGAATATAGATTCATTATTCAAAAACACAAATATACCCATATTTCATATAATTATTGAGAAGTGTGTTTTTAATATAAAAAAATGAATAAGAAGCTGAAGCCTTTAAAATAATATATATATTTTTTTATGGATGTATTACTTAAAAGGGACATTAAAGTTACATTTAAACTTTCATGATTCAGATAGAGCATAACATTTTAAAAAAATAAAACAAATCAATTTCCTTCCCTTAATAGATTGTGAAATTTTTTAGGTGCACACTTGCTGAGGCAACAACATGTTCAAGAGTCCACAGTATATTCATACAGGTGAAACTTGAAAAATTAGAATATTGTGCAAAAGTTAATTTATTTCACTAATGCAACTTAAAAGGTGAAACTAATATATGAAATACACTCATTACATGCAAAGCAAGCTAGTTCAAGCCGTGATTTGTCATAATTGTGATGATTATGGCTTACAGCTCATGAAAACCCCAAATCCACAATCTCAGAAAATTAGAATATTGTGAAAAGGTGCAATATTCTAAGCTCAAAGTGTCCCACTCTAATCAGCTAATTAAGCCATAACACCTGCAAAGGGTTCCTGAGCCTTTAAATGGTCTTTCAGTCTGGTTCAGTAGGAATCACAATCATGGGAAAGACTGCTGACCTGACAGTCGTGCAGAAAACCATCATTGACACCCTCCATAAGGAGGGAAAGCCTCAAAAGGTAATTGCAAGAGAAGTTGGATGTTCTTAAAGTGCTGTATCAAAGCACATTAATAGAAAGTTACGTGGAAGGGAAAAATGTGGAAGAAAAAGGTGCACAAGCAGCAGGGATGACCGCAGCCTGGAGAGGATTTTCAGGAAAAAGCCATTCAAAAGTGTTGGGGACTATCACAAGGAGTGGACTGAGGCTGGAGTCAGTGCATCATGAGCCACCACACACAGACGGATCCTGGACATGGGCTTCAAATGTCGTATTCCTCTTGTCAAGCCACTCCTGAACAACAAACAATGTCAGAAGCGTCTTACCGTCCAAAGTCCTCTTTTCTGATGAGAGCAAATTTTGCATCTCATTTGGAAACCAAGGACCCAGAGTATGGAGGAAGAATGGAGAGGCACACACTGCAAGATGCTTGAAGTCCAGTGGGAAGTTTCCACAGTCTGTGTTGATTTGGGGAGCCATGTCATCTTCTGGTGTTGGTCTACTGTGCTTCATTAAGTCCAGGGTCAACGCAGCCGTCTACGAGGAGATTTTGGAGCACTTCATGCTTCCTTCTGCAGACGAGCTCTATGGAGATGCTGACTTCATTTTCCAGCAGGACTTGGCACCTGCCCACACTACCAAAAGCAGCAAAAACCTGGTTCAATGACCATGGGATTACTGTGCCTGATTGGCCAGCAAACTCGCCTGACCTGAACCCCATAGAGAATCTATGTGGCATTGCCAAGAGAAAGATGAGAGACATGAGACCGAACAATGCAGAAGAGCTGAAGGCCCCTATTGAAGCATCCTGGTCTTCCATAACACCTCAGCAGTGCCACAGGCTGATAGTTTCCATGCCATGCCTTATTGAGGCAGTAATTGCTGCAAAAGGGGCCCAAACCAAGTACTGAGTACATACAGTATGCATGCTTATACTTTTCAGAGGTCCGATATTGTTCTATGTACAATCCTTGTTTTTTTTATTGCATGTAACATTCTAATTTCTGAGATTGTGGATTTGGTGTTTTCATGAGCTGTAAGCCATAATCATCACAATTATGACAAATCACGACTTGAACTATCTTGCTTTGCATGTAATGAGTCTATCTCATATATTAGTTTCACCTTTTAAGTTGCATTAGTAAAATAAATTAACTTTTGCACAATATTCTAATTTTTCGAGTTTCACCTGTATTTGAGTCAATACATTTAGAGATGATACAAAGGGAAATAAAAGGAAAGTTGAGTTTTGAGATCATTAAAGGGACCTGAAACCCAACATTTTTCTTTCATGATTCAGATAGAGCATAACATTTTAAACAACTTTCCAAATTATTATCAAACTAAAAGAGTAGCAATGCTCTACTGGGAGCTAGCTGAACACATTGGTAAGCCAATGATAAGAGGTATATATGTGCAACCATCAATCAGCAGCTAGCTCCCAGCTCCTAAACCTACATAGGAATTCCTTTCAACAAAGGATACAAAGACAACAAAGCAAATTAGATAATAGAAGTAAACTGGAAAGTTTTTTTTAAATATGTATGCTCTATCTGAATCATGAAAGAAAAGTTTTGGGTTTCATGTCCCTTTAAGTAATTCATAGATGACTTTTGGGGAAAATGTTTATGTTTCTTTAAGGGACAATTCATTCTAAGGAATGCTGAAGTTCAATAAGGTCCACAAGATGCTGGAAGATAAATAGCAAAGCAGTGAAAGAATGAACAAATTAGACTATTGTTGTTGTCACTTACAATTATGAATATAATATTATAAAGACACAGCCCTACATTACAAGTTGAGTGCAAAAATAGTAATACTTTTGTTCAATTTAAACTATAAGCACTATTATTTGTGATCATATTACAGGCTACAAGTAATATATTAGCTCTCAAGCAGAAGTCAGAGGCGTTCTAACATCTGGATTTCAGATAGCTCAGGTGTGCTAAATACCTCACATCTTCTCTGGGGAATATCACTTGAGCACTAAGCCGAGGGTCTATCTATGTATTGTGCATGCTAACCTGCAGAGCATACATCTGCCAAAAAGCCGTCAACATGTGAATGTGCTCTGCTCCTGTCACATGGGGCATGAATACCTGAGTTGTAAGGTGACAGCACCCAGTAAGTGAGCTATTGTTTTTGTGCCCTGCAGTTCAATGTCCCTTTAAAGGATAACAAAATGAATAAAAACAACAATAGCAGACCCCATTATAAATTTGTTGCGAATTCCTGACCCTAATTTCTGTATGGAGACTGGTGCAGATGTGATAGTCATGGTTAGGATTGAACACAATGAGATGTATTCATATTGCTCATACAGAAACAGACTTTATGTATAATTAACCCTTTAAGGACACAGCTTTCAGTTTGCTCAATTGTTTTATGACGGAAATATTCCGTCACATGTCCTTAAGAGGTTAAAACACCTCAGCATTTTGTAAAAAATACACTTTTTGTGTGGTATTATTTTTGCCTTTCATGGTTCCATGTACAATTTTGTAAGAGTTGTTTCTCAGCAGATAATCTGTGGTTTTAAGCTCATATCCTTACATAAAGTACTTTATATTTAGGCTGTATATCTTAGTCAGATAAAAATGATCTAGTGTCGAAGGGAGGACATAACTGTTCCACCACACAGATTATAGAAAACTTGTGTTTAACATATGCAAGTGAATTCAGGCCATCTCTTTCCTTATGATTAATCTCTTAAAATATAACATTTCCTTCAATATGATCTCTTTCTTTCTTTCTTCAGATAGAGCATGTGATTTTAAACAACTTTCCAATTTACTTCTATTATCAATTTTTTTTGTTCCTTTGGCATCTTTTGTTGAAAAGCAGGAACGTAAGCTCAGGAGCATGCATGTTTCTAGAGCACTAAATGGCAGCAAATTTCCAATAATGTTATCCATTTGCAATAGCACTAGATGTCAGCACTATTTCCTGCCATGTATTGCTCTAAACACCTTCTTAGGTATCTCTTCAACAATGAATACCATGGGAACAAAGCAAATTTGATAAGAGATGTAAATTAGAAATTGTTTTAAAGTGATGGTAAACTCTCTCCTTAATAAAAATAGATCTAGAATGTTAGTGATATTTTAGATGGAGATTAATCAGTTGTAATGAAGATGCGCTATAACTTAATTTTTAATGTAGATATCAAATTCAAATTCCTTCACCATCCACTTCAAAAGTCAATTTTTCTGAATTGTTCTCCAATCAGTGCTCTCCCCATATGGCATTTTTGTTGTAGTTAGAGCGCTGATTGGAGAACAGTTCAAACCGGTAGCTCACAGAAAAATTGACTTTTGAACTGGGCGGCCAGTTAAATATCTATATTAAAAATAAATTTTTAGCGTATCTTTATTACAACTGATGAAATAAACTCCATCTAAAATATCACTAACATTCCGGGTCTGATTTTAAAAGGGAGAGAGTTTAATATTACTTTAAAGGGCCATTCTAGAGCTAAAATGAAATGCTGTGTTTTTATTACTGGTGGTACTGCATTGCTATGTGTTTAACCTCCACAAAGGGGTTAAACACAAATTTAAAGTACTATTCAGAAACTGCAGAGCAGTGCTGGTCCTGAGTGGAAACTGCCAATAATTCAGGTGGCAGTGCTAGTCACAAAGCTGGGTCATGCAACAAGCAGTGCTAATTGGATCATCAACAGTTTCTATGCAGGGCCAGCAGTGCTCTGCAGCTCCCAAGTGTCACTTTAAATATGTGTTTATATATAGCATAGCAGTGCTTCTAGTAAAAATAGTCATGCTCTATCGAATTAGAGCATGTAATTTTAACTCTATAATTCATTCAGTGTCTTCCTGTATTTTTCTAACATTTCCAAAGATGCACTGCATTTTGAACATTAAACTGAACACCTTCCTATCATGAATTTAACTACTTAAACTTTTTTTTTTACACAAAAAACATTAAATTAAAAGTGTATGTTTTATAATGAAAGTAACAGAAAATGAATGCATGTACACAGCTTCTCCTTGAAATAGTAGCTTACTGACTGATAAGTAAAATTGTCACATATCTGGTGGATAGTGACGTTGCACAAGAATACAAATACAAATTTTTTATTCTTTATAAAAAAAACTATAGGACAAATTAAAATATCTCTAATGTCCCTTCTAATTAAATGTACTTATTGTTTTGGTATCCTTTGTTGAAAAATGAACCTAAATAGGTTTAGGAGCGGCATTGATTACTGGGAGCTAGCTGCTGATTGTTGGCTACAGAATGCCTAATGCCATCGGCTCATCCTATGTGTTCAGTATTGCATTGGTCTTATAGGGTTAAATACATAGTTTTTTTTGCAAGCAATAGTGTAATAATGAAATTTTGCAACACATTAGAGCATTTTCTTTTATGCCCCTTTAAAATAAATCCAAAAAATATATTTGATTGTGGTCTGGTTGATAGAATAAAGTTTGGTGAAATAAACGATTGTGCATTTTTTCCCTTAATGATATGAGAGTTTAAAATGAATAATATTAATTTCTTGTGGTTAGGTGTACGTGTTACTGACCAGTCAGACAACAAGTCCAGTACAAAGTCTTATGACTTGAATCTGCAACATGCATTTTGGATTAAACAAATCCTTTGGTCTTAAGATGCAAAACCTACATTTATTTATTGCTCATGTAGGTTAGGAGTGGAAGGAGCCCAGAGTTGAGTCATGGACACTGATATTCTTCCACATTTGTTGAGTGTGTAATTTTAAATTGTTTGCACTTAGAACTGCCAAGTCTAGTGGACAGTTTGGAATCATCTTCTTAGAGAAGAGCTGGAGTGATTTAAGGGATGCTCTCCCCAGCTGATCAGCAGGAGCAGAAAAATGCTAAAATACCATTTGCTTGAATAATTTATGTTCCTCTTTTATTTATTGTTCTTTAAAACTGGAGATAATAGGAGTTAAAGCAAAAACACCACTTCATGCACATACAACTGGAATATAGCAGACCTCAGAGCTGTAATATGAGGAGCTTTCAATCATGTAGTAGACAGTAATACATTTCTGTAATCTTAAAGGGAAATACAATTGTGTTACTGCAATTTATTATTGCACTGTACTTGCTTTTGTATAACCAGGCGGGAAAATACAGGGGTGTCATAGGACTCTCTTGAGATCACTCCCACATATTTAGGGGTCCCATTTTGCCCTGCAAACATTAAGGATGTTGCTACAGAGGGCCTGGTGGGTCATAGACTACACCTGCATCATATATGCCCCGCCCCCTGTGAAAAAGGGCTCACAATTTAAGTAAAGTGTATGGATTTGTTTTTAAAATATGGTAGCAGGATTTCCAAAATGAGAATCACAGTAATGACCAGAAAAACCTGCCCAGTGAGGAATAGCTATGCCACTGCATATAACTGCATGTTTATTCCATGAACATATCTTTTAAATCAATAACTAGAGGCATATGTGTGTAACCACCAATCAGTGCATTGTGACTGAGCCTACTTAGGTATGCTTTTCAACAAAGAGAACACATTCAATTTGATAACAAAAGTAAATGAAAAAGTATTTAAAATTGCATGCTCTATCTGAATCACATAAAAAGGGGAGAAACATAAAGTACACCATCCCTTTAATTAGTTATCACTTAGCAGCTGTTGATAAGTAATTGCTGATAATATTACCCAACCTATTGACCTCCAAGAAATAAGACAAAGCTCATAGCATGCACCAAAGCTGTAGAGGGAGGAAAGACAGTACAGGTAGCCCTCAGTTTACGCCAGGGTTAGGTTCCAGAATGAATGGTTGTAAATCGAAACCGTTGTAAATTGAAACCCAGTTTATAATGTAAGTCAATGGGAAGTGAGGCAGATAGGTTCCAGGCCCCTCTCAAAATTGTCATAAGTAACACCTAATACATTATTTCTAAAGCTTTGAAATGAAGACTCTAAATGCTAAACAGCATTATAAACCTAATAAAACAATCACACAACACATAATATATAATTAAACTAAGTTAAATGAAATTTTTTTTTTGCTAAACAGCATTATAAACCTAATAAAATAATCACACAACACAGACTTCACTTGCATTTTCTGCAAACAGTTCTTTCTATGCATTCCAAACTGGACTGATTTATAGACAGGAAGATCTTGTTCCTTTGAAATCTGCTCGATAGTTCAGGTATGGTTAAACTGATTAATTTCAGCTCCACCTACTGGCTATTTTAGTAAATGCACTGCTCCTCAATGCTTTTCAATAGCAGTCACATGACTGGAAAAAAAGGTTGTTATTCTGAAACGGTGTAAATTGAACCGTTGTAAAACGAGGGCCACCTGTATAGGGATTTTTGCCAACTTGTCTGGGACAAATCATGTGGTTTAATCTAGAAGTGCATCTTCTTTTTGGTACTAAATTCCACTATGTCCCTTTAAACTGCATTTCAATAGATTGTGGCAAATAAAAAAAGGAGAAATGAACAGTAGTTTTCTAGCTGTAACTATTAACTTTTATCTTTAATCACATTATTTATAGGGATAAATATTTATTGGTAGCAAATCAAATCTTAAAATGTGCTTCTTATAAATTATTTAGATACAAAATGTTGTAAACAATGAGGATAAGGTCACAAATGCATCATCTTGAAATGAACTTGTAAAGCAAATATGACATTGCTCTTAAACACTGCCAGCTGCAGAACAATATTTTAGAAACCTTAAAGGGACAGTAAAGGCAACACCAAGCATTCATGATTCACACAGACAATACCATTTTAAACAACTTTCTAATTTACTTTTATTACTACATTTGTTGAAGTGTATACCTAGATAGTCTCAGTAGCAGCAATATACTACTGGGAGCTAGCTGAGCATATCTAGTGAGCTAATTGCAAAGGACATATGTGCAGTCCCCAGTCAGCAGCTAGCTCCCAGTAGTGCATTGCAGCTCCTGTGCATATGTAGGCATGGGTTTTAACAAAGGATAACAAGAGAACAAAGCAAATTTGATAATAGAAGAAAGTTAGAAATTTGTTTAAATTTTCACACTATCTAAATAATTGAAATATCATTTTGACTTTACTGTCTCTTTAAGGGTTGCAGATCCGTATTTTAGAAGCTTAAAGGGCTGTATATAAATTGATGGTTATTAAACAAACAAATAATATTACCATATTTCCTTGGCTATATATATATAAGGTTGCAACCACACAGACAAATAAACACAGGAAATAGACATACAAAAATGTCTTTTTCTTTGAGATTTACATATTTCTAAGAAGACAAATATTGGATTCCTATTTCCTGTCTATACAAAAAAAAAAAAAAAAAGATAAAATATTGCTTCTGTTACTTAAAGGGACACTAAACCCAAACATTTTATTTCATGATACAGATAGAGAATACAAATGTAAACAACATTACAATTTACTTATTATTTATTTTGCTTCATTTTTTAAAATATCCTTAGTTGAAGAAAAAGCAATGCACATGGGTGAGCCAATCACACAAGGCTTCTAAGTGCAGCAACCAATCAGCAGCTACTGAGCCTATCTAGATATGCTTTTCAGCAAAGAATATCAAGAGAATAAAACAAATTATATAATAGAATTAAATTAGAAAATTGTTTAAAATTGCATGCTCTTTCTAAATCGTGAAAGAAAAATGTGGCTTTCATGTCCCTTTAAGTAAATGTTGGTCCAAATATTTGTCCAGGATTAAATAGAATATCAGTTGCAACATCAATTTCTGTTAATTTCCTTGTAAAATATTTACTCTATGACAGTTTATAAATTTTACTCAGTAAACAAAAATCCACACTCACAATAGATTATAAGGGACATTTTGATGCAAAAAAATTACCTCCTGTATTTTGTTAGAACATGTAATTTATGCATTATTAACCCTAGATATGTGTTGCAAAGGGGGTGACAGAGTGGGATTTTATCTATGTGTTTAACTAATCTGCAGGAGTTAAACACACAGGGTTCAATTGAAGTTCTTTAGAAAAGCTTGTTAAAGGGACAGTCTACACCAGCATTTTTATTGTTTTAAAAGATAGATAATCCCTTTATTACCCATTCCCCAGTTTTGCATAACCAACACAGTTATATTAATATACTTTTAACCTCTGTGATTATCTTGTATCTAAGCCTCTGCAATCTGCCCCTTTATTTCAGTTCTTTGACAGACTTGCAGTTTAGCCAATCAGTGTCTGCTCCCAGATAACTTCACGTGCACGAGCACAGAGTTATCTATATAAAATATGTGAACTAACATCCTCTAGTGGTGAAAAACTGTTAAAACGCAATCTGAAAAGAGGTGGCCTTCAAGGTCTAAGAAATTAGCATATGAACCTCCTAGGTTAAGCTTTCAACTAAGAATACCAAGAGAACAAAGCAAAATTGGTAATAAAAGTAAATTGGAAAATTGTTTAAAATGACATGCTCTTTCTGAATCATGAAAGTTTATTTTGGCCTAGACTGTCCCTTTAAATTATTTTTCCACACATTTTCCCATAGACTTTAATAGTGATAGTTTTAGAAATATCATAAGATAAACTTTTTCTAAAGGTTTGTGATTGAACCCATAGCTAGCTAGGGTCAGTAAAGCAGCATTTTCATGTTCTAATAAATGGTAACGTTTACATTTTATCATCAGATTGTTTCTTAAAGCTTGTTGATGTGCAGAATTCACTTCAGACATTCTGTTCCTGCTTTTGTCTAAAAGAAGTCACAAACATTGCTAATACACTAATTATATATAAACTAGTCCTAAAGCCCGTGTACACAGGCCATTTTTTGCAGTACAGTGGTCACACCCCTTGCTCTCTCTTTATCCCCCCTCTCTTTTTCTCTCTCTTTCTCCCCTCTCTTTTGCTCTCTCTCTACCCTCTCTTTTGCTCTCTCTCTCTCTCCACTCTCTTTTACTCTCTCCCCCCTCTCTTTTGCTCCTTTTGCTCTCCCTCTCCCCCCTCTCTTTTGCTCTCTCTCTCCCCCCTCTATTTTGCTCTCTCTCTCCCCCTCTCTTTTGCTCTCTCTTCCCCCTCTCTTTTGCTCTCTCTCCCCCCTCTCTTTTGCTCTCTCTCCCCCTCTCTCTTGCGCTCTCTCTCCCGCCCTCTCTTTTGCTCTCTCTCCCGCCCTCTCTTTTGTGCTCTCTCCCGCCCTCTCTTTTGTGCTCTCTCCCTCCTCTCTTTTGTGCACTCTCCCTCCTCTCTTTTGTGCACTCTCCCCCCTCTCTTTTGTGCACTCTCCCTCCTCTCTTTTGTGCACTCTCCCCCTCTCTTTTGTGCACTCTCCCCCCTCTCTTTTGCTCTCTCCCCCCTCTCTTTTGCTCTCTCCCCCTCTCTTTTGCTCTCTCTCCCCCTCTCTTTTGCACTCTCCCACCCTCTCTCTTTTGTGCACTCTCCATCCTCTCTTTTGTGCACTCTTCCCCTCTCTTTTGTGCACTCTCCCCCTCTCTTTTGCTGTCTCTCTCCTCCCTCTCTTTTGCTGTCTCTCTCCCCCCTCGCTTTTGCTCTCTCTCTCCCCCCTCTCTTTTGCTCTCTCTCTCCCCCTCTCTTTTGCTCTCTCTCTCCCCCTCTCTTTTGCTCTCTCCCTCCCCCTCTCTTTTGTGCACTCTCCCCCCTCTCTTTTATGGACTCTCCCCCCTCTATTTTGTGCTCTATCCCCCCTCTCTTTTGCTGTCTCTCTCCCCCTCTCTTTTGCTGTCTCTGTCCCCCCTCTCTGTTGCTGTATCTCTCCCCCTCTCTTTTGTGCTGTCTCTCTCCCCCTCTCTTTTGTGCTGTCTCTCTCCCCCCTCTCTTTTGTGCTCTCTCTCCCTCCTCTCTTTTGCTGTCTCTCTCCCCCCTCTCTTTTGCTGACTCTCTCCCCCTCTCTCTTTTGCTGTCTCTCTCCCCCTCTTTCTTTTGCTGTCTCTCTCTCCCTCTCTCTTTTGCTGTCTCTCTCCCCCCTCTCTTTTGCTGTCTCTCTCCCCCTCTCTTTTGCTGTCTCTCTCCCCCTCTCTCTTTTGCTGTCTCTCCGCCCCTCTCTTTTTCTGTCACTCTCCCTGTCTCTCTTTTGCTGTCTCTCTCTCCCTCTCTCTATCCCCCCTCTTCTGCTCTCTCTACCCCCCTCTTTAGAGCTCTCTGTCTCTGAGCAGCTGGCCCCGGTATCTGGCCCCGCCCGCGTCATGCCTGCCTCCCCCCGTGCCACGCCCGTCCCTTCCACATCACGCCCAGTCACGCCCATGTCACACCCGCCGGGTCACGCCCACTGCGCACCCGCCCATCCATGCCCACTCCACCACACGACGCCAGGTTTGTTGGAAGGCCAGGTGTGTTTGTCCTTGTGCGCAGTCTCTACTGCGCATGACAGCTTCGGACAAAAACACTTGGCCTTTTATTATATAGGATGGTATGTGTCAGCATGGCCAGAATCTAGAAACCAAGGTCATACCTGTACACATTTATCAGTATTCAGTAAATAAATGGATACCAAGAGAACAAATAATAGACATAATAACTTTTTTTTTTTTTTTTCACGCTATCGGTATCATAGAAGTTTCATTTTGACTTTACTGAATCTTTAAGGGTTGCATATCAGTATTTTAGAAGCTTTAAGGGCTGTTTATAAATTTATAGTTTTTTAATACCCAAATAATAATAATATATTTCCTTGGTTGTCTGCCCACCAGAAGTTCCCAAGGTCATACCTGTACACATTTATCAGTACTCAATTTTTTTCTCTCACTGAATAGATGTAATGTATTGATATGCAACACATTGCAGCTTTCTCTGAGAATCAAGGGGTTAAATGTGCATTCATAGAGGTCGATTTATCAAGGGTCGAATGGCCCCTGATGCCCCTGTTTCCACGCAAGCCTTCAGGCTAGCCGGAAACAGCACTTATGAAGTAGCGGTCTTAAGACTTAACTGGTGCGCTGCCTCTGAGGCTGCGGACATCAATTTTCCCAATCCTATATGATCGGGTTGATTGACAACCCCTGCTAGTGGCCGATTGGCCGCAAATCTGCAAGGGCAGCATTGCACAAGCAGTTCACCAGAACTGCTTGTGCAATGTTAAATGCCAACAGCGTACACTGTCTGCATTCAGCGATGTCTGTCGGACATGATACGCTACAGCGTATTATGTCGGACAGACATTGCTAAATTGACCCCATAGTCTTTGCAGGTAAAGTACATCATAGGACTGTTAGGTGTAATGTAACAAAACAAATAGCTTTTAATATAACAGTGACAAATGTTTTACTGGGGTTTTTGCATCTAGACAGACTCAGAGGCCAATGTAGCATGGAAACATGTCTGAATAAAAATGGCAACCATAGTAATTAGAATAATGCAGTTTAAAGGGACATGAAACCCCAAAAATGTATTTCATGATTGTAGAGCATACAATTTTAAACAACTTTAATTTGCTTCCTTCTTTTGCTATACATTGTGGAAAGGTTTATCTAGGTAAGCTCAGGAGCAGTAAAGAACCTAGGTTCTAGCTGCTGATTGGTTGCTGCATATATATATATATATATATATATATATATATATACCGGATGTCATTGGCTCACCTGATGTATACATCTAGCTCCCAGTAGTGCTCTGCTGCTCCTTCAACAAAGAGAATGAAGCAAGTTTGATAATGGAAGTAAATTGTTTAAAATTATTTGCCCTATCTGAATCATGAAAGAAAAATGTGGAGTTTCATGTCCCTTTAAAACTTTTAAAACTGGCTCAGCCAAAATTTCGAAACAAGTGTTTTGTTTTTGTATTATATTGTTGTAGTTAGCACAGAACTTATAATGTACCAATTAAACATGATAACTCCATCTGGGCAAGTATACACAGTACTGAGTTTTTAAAGGGACAGTAATCACTGCAATTTTTATTTCAAATGTTTAGTTCTGCGTAGTAAAACAACTTTGCATTATGGGGGAACAAGATTTTATTCTTGATATCTTTATCTGGGAACAAAAAACCCCCCACTTACTCCATAAAAATAAATTATAGTTTTATTTAGTATTTTATAATCACAAAACACTAAAAAGTCATAATTTATATCCATTATGTTTATTTTCAGA
Source organism: Bombina bombina (assembly GCF_027579735.1). Lineage (NCBI taxonomy): Eukaryota > Metazoa > Chordata > Amphibia > Anura > Bombinatoridae > Bombina > Bombina bombina. Next base: position 1,081,017,430 of record NC_069499.1, on the reverse strand, counting down.
TATATAGCTCTACTAAATATTAATACTATAAATCTTCAGGAGTTTGATTGGTCAGTTCTATTACCCATTTTACACTTATGACCTTGCAACTACTTAACACCTTTTTCATGTAATTTGTAATTTTTGTTTACCGTATTGGCGCATATTAACCTGTAAAGATATATAGTATACAAGTTTTGTGTCTTATATATGTTAAAGTACTTAAAAAACTCAATAACTTCATAATTATTGCTTCCACCTTGGTAAAAATAATGGCAATGTCTATTGGCATACATTTGTAACACACAGAGACGACAGGTGATAGAAGCTAATTTTAAACAATCATTTATTTCCAGTTAGACACTCAACACTTCACCATAAGTGGGCATTTATTTCTATATTCTTTTTTTCCCTTCATTGACCTGTACCATTAAGGGACATTAAACTCAAAAACACTATCTGTTCCATCTAATATGATATTTTAAAGTTCATTACAGTGCTTTGATATTTGGAAAATGGATGTTCCTGTATTGAATAAAGCAACTTTTTTTTTTTTTATTGAGAGCTGTCCTTATCAGCTAATGAACAGCAGATTAGTTGTTTTTAAACATATACTTCCTGTTAGTTTCATTTTAAAATATAAACAGCTTTTATTGAGATTAACGAAAAGTATTTAAACATGTTTACTCATTAAATTCATTAAAAAACCATGATACTGGTCATGTTAGTAAAATACAAGTTTGGTGTAAACCCTAATTATAATGCATGTGCAGGGAGCTAATTAGTAAAGTGACTTGTTATATGCCACCCCCACAGACCCCTGAAACAATTAGGGAGGCTTTACCACAATACAAAAGTCCAGAGTAAAACTTTGATTTTGCCTTGAAAAACACAATTTGTCCATTAAGGAGTTAAAACAGAACCGTCCGCACACCAGCCTGTACAATACATTTATCATTTGCATGTGCTGACTGACTGTGGCCACAATAAATTTTATGCTGGGACACTCAGTATACATTTATGTGTCTGTCTTGGTGTGTGGCACTTTTATTAGTACATTTCGTGCTGGCCACTCTCAATTCCCTCTTTATTCTGTTGCTGAGCTATATGAAATCCTAATTGTTCATTAAGACCAAAGTATTTTTTGTCTAAATTCAGACCGTGACTAAATATCGGCGTTCAGCTATGGGTTTTTTTCAGGAAGGATTTCTGCCTGTTGTGATTTTGTTTAATACAATTTATTTGAATCTGAAGCCTGTGAAGCAGAGCCAGAAGAATCTACATACTCATTTGGCTCTTGGTTTTCCTGATTAAGTATGAGAGCTATTAATCTCTACATATGCACAGGACACAGATTGTTTGAGGTTATGAGAGCCTGCAGCATGGTTGCATGAGTCTATTCCTAGAACATAATTAGCCCTTTAGTGGTTAAAGGGACATTGTCATTGCTGCAAGATGTTTAAAGGGACAGTCTACTCCAAAATGTTTATTGTTTTTTAAAAAAGATAATCCCTTTATTACCCATTCCCCAGTTTTGCACAGCCAACATGGTTATATTAATGTACTTTTAACCTCTGTGATTACCTTGTATCGAAGACCCTTTTGACAGCCCCCTGATCACATGACTATTAATTTATTATCTATTGACTTGCATTTTAGCCAATTAGTGCTGTGTCCTGCACAACTCCACGGGAGATAGCACAATGTTATCTATATGGCCCACATGGATTAGCAGTCATTTGTGAAAGCAAATAAAAAAGCATGTGATAAGAGGCTGTCTGTAGTGGCTCAGAAACAGGCAGAAATTTAGAGGTTTAAATGTTATAAAGTATGTTAATATAACAATGTTGGTTGTGCAAAGCTAGGGAATAGGTAGTAAAGGCATTATCTATCTTTTTAAACAATATCAATTTTGGTGTTGATTGTCTCTTTAAAGTGATTGAAAATTTAAGCTAAATGCTCAACAATATTTGTAATAAAAAAGGAAATGAAGGGCACTTTCATTGATTAAAATGACAAATCACAATGTAGCCAACTGTAACACGCCCCCTTTGCTGGACGCCAAAGAGGGCGTGTTACAATTGACTACAGCGTGATTCGTCATTTTACACTGAAATAGATTATGCATTGCGGCCGAATCAACAGCGGAATGTGTAAAAAAAAAATGAAAGGGTGATTATTTATATATTTTAGTGTCTACAATGATTTTAATTAATGAAAGTGCTATTTATTTACTTTTTTATTACAAATGTTGTTGAGCTAAACTTTACCATCACTTCAATATCGGCTCTTGTTAATGTGTTTAACATGTATAAGAGAAGAAGGCGCCACAATAGTGCACAATCAATATGGTAGGACACGCTGCCACACAAATACCAATATACTCACAGAATATCAGGCACTTGAGAAGTGCTACAACAGCCTCCTGGACCCTTAAAAGTCGTCCAGATAACTTTTCCCCTGGCACTCCACTCGATCAAATTGTCCCCTTGATGGAGACACAGGTCCCTGTGTATCAGGTCCTTCAGGTGATGAGTATTACTCAGTGGGAAAATGACAGAAGCGACTCCACTCCAAAAGAGTCTAGATGCAAAAAGGTTAAAAATCAATTTGTGTGGAAAGTCTAGAATAAAACAGTCGTGGATAAAGTCTCTTGTTGGAATATAAAAGACTTTATTTAAACACACAACGCGCTTCTCGGCTGTCAGTGACCGTTTCCTCAGGTGTATGTCTTGTTAATGTGTGTGTTTGCTTATGTATACACACATATGTTATTCCTTATACAATGGTAAAAATGTTGATTTTGCTTTTTCTTTAAAAATCCTGTGCTGTGTGTCCTCCCTACTTAGCACCCATGTTGATAGCAAATAACTAGGAACCCAATTCTATAAAGCTCTTGGGGCTTGTGAGAGTCTATAAAAAATCCTGCCAGTACCATGAAGCCCTTGTTCTAATCCTCTGAGGTGGCGGACAGCAATCAGCCGATCGGATACGATTGGCTGTGAATGTGCAGGGGGCTGTATTGCACAAGCATTTCACTATAAATGCTTGTGCAAGGATAAATGCCGACAGCTATAGTGGATCATGTTTGCCCGCACATTGATAAATCTACCCCTAAGACTAATTAACCTCCCAGTGGGGCTAGGAGAGAGACATCATTATTTTTGTATCTGGTATCTGGTTGTACTCCTTGAACCCCCAAACAGACATAATTAGCATTTAAAAACTTAATTTTATGCTGGGTCTTTAGACAGAGATCATGTGATCAGGTTGGATTTATCTGCAGATTCAGCCTATTTATATAGGCATGTCCATGAGAACAATAGGTGATGGGTTAAATGAGCAAAACCATCTATTTTAAAAACAAAAATAAGCATGACAAGACAATTTCCCATACAAGTAATTTGGAACACATTAGGGGGAAACATTTTTTTATAATACAGTGTGTCTTTAAGCCTTTCTAAAATTCCTTTAGGGATCTTGCAGTACTTATGAGACTTCTTAGATAATCTTGCCAGAGCAGAGAACTTTAGATCATCAGGCCCTATGCTTTGCTTCTAGTATGTTTTAGAGACTGTGAACTTGTATAACTAGACATAGGACACATTAAACACTCAGGTCTTATGCCATATATTAACCCCTTCTCGCCATTAGCACATTCCATTCCATCCTAACTGCGCTGGGCTTTAGCGCCCTTAGGACGGCATGGAACGTCCTAGCTGTTTGGCTGTATTGAAGCCATAACGGCTTCCTAACTAGTATTATGGGCTGGAGGGCATGCCTAGCGTTATAGGCACTCCCCCTGACCCGACCCATCATTGAAATCACACGTTCACATGATTTCAATTTTTACTTATTTGTATACATCGGCACTTTGTTCTGATAAAGACAAAAAAGCCCTGGTGTGAAAGGGTTAAGAGGTGAAGCACTGCTTGTGATAGGAACAATGTGACACATCCCTATCAACAACATCCTACCAGCACAACAACCTTGCTGCTGCATCCAGACTCCTGTACAGAGGTTTAAAGAAGGAAAATATAGACATGGGATTCTGAAATACAGAATGTAGTGCAAAATACTTGCACTCATATGTCACTACTAACTACACTAAAGTATATATGGATAATGTTTTAAATAAAATCATCAGATATTCTAATTGGGAACAAGCATAGCAAGATAGTTTCTCTACAAGGTTCTTAAACTGTTTTTTTTTAGCACCTAACAGAGTTTAGCGGTGTCATGAGCTGCAGGACACAGCATAGAAGGTACAACACTATTTTATTGCAGAGAATAGAAGTATACAGACTGCACAACACATTTGACTTAGTAACTGCGACATAGACTATAACGGCTATAAGCCACGCCCCCATCCGGTCACACTTCAACTCTCATCACATCTTCCCCTTTTTCAAAGGATAAAGCATACAACAAATAAGAAGGTATACAAGAATCATATAAAAAATGTTTTGTTTAGTGTACAACAAATAACAAGTTGTAAGAGAATATATATGAACAACAAGAAATAAAATCATGTCTTGGACATTGGGGTAGACTACCGTAGTCCATAGTGACCATGGGATTATTCTGCTCATTCTTCTGGTCACTGCTCTAACTACAGTGCTAATACCGGTAGCGGGCTGGAAGTTTCACAACTCTTCCACTTGACGTCATTTTACATGAACTGTCCTCTGATACAGAAGAAGGTGATTGAGAGTCTACTGGAAGCAAAGTAGCATCCCCACTGTGCTCTTGCTGAGAGGAAGCTACCCCTCTTAAAACAAGGCATCCCACCGGCTGTGGCTCTGAGGCATCCAGTCCCAAACTCTCAAGTACTGGATGAACATGTCTTCTATTTTGACGTGTTACTGTCCCTTCTTCAGTAAGGACTACATAAGAGCTTGGTTCTGGAGAGTGTCCTATTACGGTAGCAGGCGTCTTCCATTTCTTCTCATCATCCAGTTTAACTCTGACATTTTGGCCCACATTCAGCTCCTGCAAAGGCTTCACAGAGTGTTTTCTGTCGTAGAAGAATTTGTAGCCCCTTTTTGCCTCTTCATCCCTCCTAAGGACCTCGTCCCAAGAAATAGAGGGTAAAGTAGTGTGGATCTGATGTCCTAGCATCAACTGTGCCAGGGTAAAACCTGTGGCTTGGATGGAAGTTGCCCTATAGGCCAAGAGAGCTAGGTACGGATCATATTGCTTCAGAATGAACTTGGTTGTTTGTACTGCCCTTTTGACCATTCCATTGGCCTGTGGGTAATGCAGACTTGACGTAGAATCATATTCACTGCTGGAAGAACTGAATTCCATGGAAGCAAACTGCATTCTGTTATCCCTCACTAGCTCCATCGGTATGCCCCACCGGGCGAACAAGCTTTTGAGACTGCCCGTTCTCTGCACTTTGTAATGCCCAAGTGGCCATTGTGAATCCTGCTTAACATCTCCTGCCGCTTGCTAACAGGAATGAGAATGCGGTCTTAGAACAGCACTAAACCATCCAGCTCCATGAGCTGTGACCTCTCTGACTGGTAAGAACTCAAAGACACCCAGGCTGCCTGGTTCTCAGGCCAACTTTTCTTCATGTATTTAATAATTTCTTGAAGATCTGTATCTAAACGTGTCTCCTTTCTTATTAACTCTAGCTTTCTTGACGAGATGGATTTCGATGCCAGAACTGAATCCACGTACACTTTCACATCTGATTCCGTTGAAGACTCTTCAGCAGCAGCCAGCAGGAGTCTGGAAAGTGTATCTGCTACAACCAGATGTTTCCCCGGCACATGCACTGCCTGAACATTAAACTCGAGCTGCCTCATCAGAAGTCTCTGGCATCTTAGCGGTGTCTTGTCAATATCATAGGAATTGATTAGAGGGACTAGTGGTTTATGGTCAGTTTCACTACTAAACTTCTCTAAACCCACTAGGTAATGCTGGAAGTTCTCACAGGTCCAAACTGCAGCCAGGCACTCTTTCTCAATTTGGTCGTATATCTATTCAGCAGTCAGTGTACGGGAACAGTAGGCAATGGGCTGTAGTTCTCATTCAGCTGCAAGAGGGCGGCCCCGGCCCATAACTGCTCACATCAGCGCTAACCACGGTCTTTTAAGAGGGGTCATAGAACCCCAACACTGGTGCAGACCCCAGCAGGGACTTGACCTGTATTAAAGCTACTTCCTGTGGAGGTCCCCAGACCCAGGCAACATCTTTCTTCAACAACTCAGTGATAGGGTGGAGTACTGTGGATAAATCTGGTAGGAACCTGCCCACATTATTCACAAGGCCCAATATTTGTCTTAGCTCATGTACATCAGAAGGACTTTTCATCTGTTCAATAGCAAGAATATTCTCAGGGTCCAGCTTGATGCCATCTCCATTGATGATATGCCCAAAATAACATAACTCAGATTTTCCAAAATAGCATTTCTCTTTATTTAATTTCAGCCCGGACTCTTTAATGGTCTGCAGCACACAGCTTAATTGCTAATCATGTTCTTCCAGTGTAGACCCATACACTAAAATGTCATCCATGATGACTGCCGTGCCCTCGTGGTCCCTTAAGAGGGAACTCATCTCTCTTTGAAAGATTTCAGGAGCAGAGGATATCCCGAAGGGGAGTCTGCAGAGGCAAAACCAACCTACCGGTGTAATGAAGGTAGTCAGTTTGCTGCACTTTGGGTCTAGAGGTATCTGCCAGAAGCCGCTGGAAGCATCCAGTGTAGAGAAGAACTTCGCCCGAGCCAGTTTCCGAGCTATGTCTTCAAGCGTCGGCAGCACGTATCTCTCTCTTTTCCGTGCCTCATTCAGCTGTTTTAAGTCTACGCAGATGCGTACCTTCCCGTTCTTCTTCAGAACGGGCACAATGGGGGCACACCAGTCCTTTGCTTCGACAACCTCTTCAATAACTCCTATATTTTTCATTTGCAGAAGTTCCTTCTCCACTTGAAGCATGAACGGAAATGGAATTCTATGAGGAGTAGCAATGCTGTATGGGACTGCATCAACTTTAAGTGATATTCGGACTGGGTTACAATTTAGCAGGCCCAATTCACCAAACATGTCTTCCGTAATCTCGTTTACTCTGGTGACAAGGCCCAAACCACAGGCGGCTTTCCTGCTCAATAGGTTGTTAACACACTGACCTATAATTACATGTACCCACATGGTGACCTTCCTCTGCTTGTACTCACAGCTAGCAAGAAATTTACCCGCACAATCGATGCAGCCACCAGGACTATAAACTTTTGTTGTAACTTTCATGAGCTGAGGCTGTCGTGGCAGTTTTATGAATGCTGCAAGGGACAAAACAGTGATGTCTGCTCTTGTGTCAATCTTGAAGGCAACCTTGGCTCCCATTACAGTAAGGGTAACCCACCAATCTTCGTCTGAACCAGACCGTTCAACAACAGACCCTACCAAGGACACTTCTTGAGCCTCCTGGTCACTATCCACCTGCATCTCCTTAATGGACTCAGTTTTACACACCACTTCAAAATGGCCCATCCGGTTACACTTTATACATCTTTTATCTTTAGTGGGGCATATGACATTTTGATCATGGGTACCGTTACACCACATGCAGCAAGTCTGCTGCACCCATCCGCTTCTTGGTCTACCGCTCACACTGTGCCTTTCACCTGCAGCTCTCCTGAACTGCTGCACTTCATCCACAATACTTTCAGACCTCATGTCAGCACTTTGCTTTTTCACCAGTTCACTCTGGTGGGCCATCCTAATAGCCCCATCTAACGTCAATTTAGCCTCCAACTGTTGCTTCAGTGAGACCTCAGCATCTGCAATTCCTATAACTATTCTGTCTCTGATTTGCTCTTCTTTAGCAACACCAAACTCACAGAATTCAGCTAATTCATACAGGTTGCACACAAATGACTCCACTGATTCTCCCACTCGCTGAGCGCGTTTATGGAAACAGGCCCTCTCATGAATCACATTACGTTTGGGTTCAAAGTGAGCACTGAGTTTGTTCATGAGTATTTCAAAGTAAAACTCTTCCCCTTCTTGGAATGTAAATGCATTAAACACCAGCTCCACATCTTTCCACATTGAGTATAAAAGAAAATTAACTTTTACTTCACCACTCTCCTTGTCCAGCTTCGAAGCAATCCTGAAGCGTTGAAACCGCTGACGCCATGTGGGCCAAGCTGTAGGCTTCTTACATCATCTACTGAAATCCCATTCCAATTGAATGTTTTTAATCTGTGCTACTTGAAGAAACAATATTATTTTTACATATATATATTTTGGCGTATTAAGTTTCAGGAAGTTGTTGGCTTATATTCAATAAAACCTGTTCATAAAACTAATATCTCATGGAACAAACTCACAGCCAACATTGCAACTGGAAAGTTGCGAAATTCATAAAGATTTGTAACCTCCCTTATCACAGCTGAGAGTTGTGAGTTTAGTTCCATTATAATCAATGGAGGTGTGTCTTTCTTATAATGGCTCACTTCTTGGCGCATTGGGGCATATTTATGATTGTGCGAGCGGACATGATCCGATATAGCGGATCATGACTACTGCACATCGATAAATGCCGACAGCATAAACTCTCTGCATTTATCATTGCACCAGCAGTTCTTGTGAACTGCTGGTGCAATGCCACCCCCTGCAGATTCGCGGCCAATCGGCTGCTAGCAGGGGGTGTCAATCAACCGAATCGTTTTCGATCGGGTTAAGATCGGGCGATTTCTGTCCGCGGCATCAGAGCAGGCGGACAGGTTATGGAGCAGCGGGCGTACGGAGCTTGATAAATATGCCCCATAGAATGAGTTCCACTGTAAAGAATACCGGCGTACTCCTCCTTACTAAATAAACTAATTAAAAATGAATCGTCTATACAATAGCCCACACTAAGAAAAATAAAAATGTAAGAAAGATAAAGACAAGACAGTCATATCAGCACTAAAATTCCCAAAGGCAATAGAGTCTTTACAAATTTTGCTCGCTTGGCAGAAGTTTAAGTGAAAAATCTTGATCATGTTCCCATAAACCTACAGTCAGCTCCTTATTCTTTCTGTAAAGTTCTTTGAATGCCTCCCGTCCCGTTTCATATATCAAAACTACTTTTCTATAAAAATATAGGAATTGGGTATATTCTACACATACAGACATTTATATTAACTGTGTTTCAAGTGTAATTGTTTTAACCGCTTAGCAATGTGTTCTCGTTCCATGTGTGAGATTTCATGCGTTGGGCACGTAACAGCTATAGAGGCCAATGGAAGAAATGCTTACTAATATGATTGAATAGATAGGTGATTCAAGGTGTAGTGAATTTAGAACATGATCATGCCTTATTGCCCCTTGGCAATCTCTCAGATACTACATAACTAGCCCATTGACAATGATGTTGATTGTTTGGTGCCATGTAGATGTAGGTATCCAGCTAAGCTTGTCTCACTAAGCTGAAAGCTTTTTCTCTCCAATGGGATGAACATACAAGCGTACCTTGTAGATATTGCGGGTTTGGTTCCAGATCACCGCAATAAATTTAATATAGCAATAAAGTGACACACTAGTGCATATAAAAGTTATATTTACACTATACTGTAGCCTATTAAGCGTGCAATAGCATTAGTGAATTAACTCCTTAAATTATTAAAGGAACAGGAATTAAAGAATTTGACTCGTATATCGTTTGCTCCATGTTGTATATTGTGTGCTCCATGCTTGTGAAAGATAATGGGACATATCATGTTTTATCACTTTAAAGGCCAAAATGAAACTTTCATGATTCAGACAGAGAGTGAAATTTTAAGAAAATTTCTAATTTATTTTAATGATCAAATTTACTTGGTTCTCTTGACATATTTTGTTGAAAAATACCTAGGTAAGCTCATAGGACTTCAGGAGCATGCAGGTATCTTTAGCACTCTATGACAACAATGTTTGCAATAATGTTTGTAGGAATGTTATATATTGTTGCAATCACTGCTGGCATAGGGCCCCATTTACTAAGCATAGTGCAGACAAGGTTCTAGACTTTAAACCCTGTCTGCCTGGCAACACATCCAACAGGCAGCAGACACTGTGCGTCCGCTGCCCGGATGTTTCATGACACACTCACTTGAGTGTGTAATGCTACCCCCTTCACTCACGCGACCAGTTCTGGGAAAGAAGAACATGTCAATCACCCCAAACAAACGTGCTCGAGGGGATTTAGCTCCAGGAAATCAGAGAAGGCAGAGAGGGTAAGCTACAGAAGGCTGGTGGCTGCTGCATCTTAAATTGCGGAAAGCAGGCTCTCACGTGCGAGTGTGCCCGCATGGGTTAAAAAGCAGCATATGCTGCTTAGCACATTGAGCTCTTGATGTGTTAAAGACACATGCACACTCCTGAAGTTCTTTGAACCTACCTAGGTTTACTATTTAATAAAGGATTTCAAGAGAATCATAATTTGATAAAAGTCTAATGATTTTTTTTTTTCTTCAAACTGGCTGCTGTGTCTGAATCATGAAAGTTTAATTTTGACTTTACAGTCTCTTTGTGGGAAATAAGGTGGGCATACATTTAAAAAATCATCCTCACTTGTCCATTAAGATGTCACCTATTGACCATAAAGCTGGTGTAAGTTTGCAATCCAGACAGCAGGAATTTATGGTAAAAAGCCAGGTGCTGATCCTAAAAAACATGCAGGTTCATAAGTCTACTCTTACTCATAAAGGCAATTGCAGTTGCAAAGGCAGATTGGTAGATTCACTACTTATGAAGGCTTTTTAATTTAAGGGCAAGAGCCAGAGAGACATAGACATTATATAGAGGTATCTAGATAGAGCAGCTGAACCAGAAGGAATGACAAACAAAGAGATGAGAACAGAAGGAAGAGAGGGGCAGTAAATAACACAAGATGCAAATCAATGTATCACTTTATATTTTAATAATGAAGTAATATGTTATGGAGTATGGTGTACTTAGTTGTAACATAATGCTAATATATAATACTACTGGCCTAGATCAATTCAAAATGTATAGAGCTATTCAGTGACACAGAACTGTTGTTGCAGATTTGCTACTAAAGATTATAGCCCCAAGTCTGAGACACTAAAGTCACAAATGTGCTATTTACTCCTAGTAACTCAGAACAATATAAAGCAACAGTTTTTCCAATGTAGCTACTTTCAGAAAGGTTATACTGCACATACATGGACATGGATCATCTTAATCTGTGTGTATGTGCACATGGATAGTGCTAAGAATTAAGGATAGATGGCATCACTACCTGCAGAAAATGACTAGCGTTATTTCATTGTCATTAAGGGGTTTAAAGGGATACGAAAACCAATTTTTTTCTTCCATGACTCAGATAGCCACCAATCAGCAAGCACTGCCCAGGTCTGAACCAAAAATAGGCTGGCTCCTAAGCTTACATTCCTGCTTTTCAAATAAAGATACCAAGAGAATGAAGACAAATTGATAATAGGACTACATTAGAAATTGCATGCTTTATATGAATCATGAAAGAAAAAAATTGTGTTTCATATCCCTTTAATAATTCCTCTGTGTGCTAAGAGATGTAATATCACATTTTAGTGTTTTGCTGGATTCATTATTGTTCTGTGTGTATTACTGTCAGATAAGGTGGAGGGCTAAATTGATTGTGTGCACTGCTTATACAAGAGTGTTAAATCACTGATAGGTATTTTTACTGGCCACCTATGAGGTAAAGTAACAGATCTGTATTTGGTATTAGCAACGTGAGGTGAAATCCTTGCTTCTTGTGTTTTACTAACTTCCAAGGGTGTAAAATTCCTTATGTTTTACAGAGACAGACGTTAAATCTTTGATCGTGTGTTACTGATAATATAATAATTACACAATGTCTTGTAAACCCATAAAGCACAGAATGTTAATATTTTAACATGTTCATATCCTGCAATAAAATGATGAAACCTATACCCTTCTTAGGATTCATTTCGTTTAACAGATCTCAATAATTTTACTATTAACCATATACAAAAATCACATATTTAATTTGGTTTCACAAACGTCTCTGACATATTGAACAGTGATTCACGCATCACTTGATTTGTAAAATGTGAATAAGATTACTGTGCTTTACAAGAAATGAAACATTGCCAGCAGCACCTCAATAGGGATATTCTAAGCTACACAGGAGTTCAAACCTCTTGTAACAGAATACTGTAGTCAATTTGCATATCCTGCATATAAACACCTGGGGATATGTTATAACACAATGAACTCTTGTTCAGCTCTCACAACATAAGTTGTATAAATAATTTTAATATTTCTGACTCCTGCAAAAATGTAAAAAACCCTGCAAGATTTTGTCTGCTACTTAAAAGTATACAGCAGCCAGAATTACTTTATTACACATTTATTGATCTAGAGAGAGCAAATAGGACTAGATTACAAGTGGAGCACAAAAATATTAGCAATATTGTGCATAAATATTGCTTCTATTTTTGCCCTCATATTACAAGTCTTACGTTTTTTTATTGGACGGTAGTGTAGTGCAGGCGTTTTGAAACCTGTTTTCAGGCCTCCCTAAGAGACCAGATCTTCAGGCTCAGCACAGGGGAAATAATCAGCTGATTAGTAAATGTGGTTATTAACATGCTCTCAGCCAAGGTAATCCTGAAAATCTGGCCTGTAGTAGTGGGGATTTCCATTTTGTTCTGCTCTATAAAGCACTTCACACATGCATACATACATAGAAACGTTTGACCCCTTCCTAGTCCGCCCCATGTCATATACCCTATTCCTTAAATTCTGCCACCAAACCTGTTTTCATTAATAAACCTTTATTTGCTAAGTATTACGTCTAAATACAATAAGGATAAATATAACTTAAATCCTTTATTTGTATGTGTGTGGGGGATATCTATCTATCTATCTATCTATCTATATATCATCTATCTATCTATCTATCTATCTATCATCTATCTACTATTCAGACCCCTTCTTTTTTTACATTTTGTTATGTAGCAGCCCTATACTAAGAGGTTTTAAAAACCTTTTTTTTCCACATTAATCTAAACTCCATAACCCATAATGACAAAGAAAAAAACACATTTTTTATAACTTAGCAAACTTATTAAAAATATAAAGTTAGATCACATTGACATAAGTATTCAGACCCTTAAAGGGCCATGATACCCACATTTTTTCTTTCATGATTTAGAAAGAGAATGCATTTTTAAACATCTTTCTAATTTACTTCTATTATCTAATTTGTTTTATTCTCTTGATATTCATTGCTGAAAAGCATATCTAGATATGCTCAGTAGCTGCTGATTGGTTGCTGCACATAGAAGCCTCATGTGATTGGCTCACCCATGTGCATTGCTTTTTCTTCAAATAAGGATATCAAAAAAATGAAGCAAATTAAATAATAGAAGTAAATTGTAATCTTGTTTAAATTTGTATGTTCTATCTGAATCATGAAAGAAAGATTTTGGGTTTAGTGGCCCTTTAACTCAGTCGTTGAAGCACCTTTCACATCGATTACAGCCTCTTTTTGGGTATGATGCAACAAGCTTTGCACACATAGATCTGGGGATTTTCTGCCATTCTTCTCAGCAGATCCTTTCAAGATCTGTACGGTTGAATGGTGACTGTTGGTGGACAGCCATTTTCAGATATCTCCAGAGATGTTCGAATTGCTTCAATTCAATTCAATTCACAGAGTTGTCCCTAAGCCTCTCTTCTGTTGTCTTGGCTCTGTGCTTAGGGTCATTGTCCTGTTCAAAGGTGAACCTTCTGTCCAGTATGAGGTCTTGACCGCTCTGGACCAGGTTTTCATTAAGTATATTGCTGTATTTTGCATCACTCAGCTTTCCCTCAAAAGAACAAAAAGCGGCGCCTCATAATGTTACCATGTAAAATATGGTACATCTAAAAGTGAGGTGGCAACACTATGAAAGATGGTGCTAATCAACAAGCTGACACTCACAGCGGTTAGCACACTGGAACCACTGTATCACCTTTTTTTCACTGAACTCCGGGAGGCTGGCTTTATAAGCAACATTAGGTTGTATCTGGTAGCAAGTACTCCTTGCCACAAAATTGCTCAGAAAACGGAACCAATAATCCCAAATGGGTTATTGAGGAAATGGCCATTGTGGGCTAAGAAACACGTTGTATTAATAAAAGTGCTATTCACACTTTTATTTATATTGCTGACCTTTTCTTTTGGGGTGTGTGCTCATTCAACCATTTGGGATTATTGGTGCCGATGAATGAGGGTGAATGAGGAAATGGCTGCTGTGTGCTAAGAAAAGTGTTGCATTAATAAAGGTGCTATTCACACTTTAATTTATATTATCATCCTTTTCTTTTTGCGTGTGTGCTCATTCATTCATTTGGGATTATTGGTGTCTTTAAACAATTTTGGGACGAGGAGTACTCACAACCAGATATAGCCAAATGTTGCTTACAAAGCCAGCCTTGTGGACCACTGTGATTGGAGTGCTGGTGTTTCCCAAAAGAATCACACCCCAGTGAGTGTTGCATCTTGAAGCGTTCCATGGGGAAAGCCAATACCATGGTTCCAGCATGCTGACTGCTGTGAGTGTCAGCTTGCCAATGAGCACCGTCTTTCACAAAGGTGCCACTTCACTTGCAAGTTTGTTTTAAATCACTTTTAGCTGTTGGTAACGCTATGAGGTGTCGCTTTTTGTTCTTTTTTTCCATAGATTGACATAGTCATCTGCTGTCCTAATTGGAGCTTCCTTACACAATCTCTTGGATACACAGTGTGAATTGTATCTTTACGAACTATTGAGTACATTTCTAGTTTTGATTCTAGCATTATATTAATTGTGTTGTATGCATTTTTGTACTTAGTGTATTTTGGGATTTATGTCACTCGCTCTATATTACTTAACATTGATTTCAGAATTTCAGGGTTTTCTTCCAGGATAACCTTCTATGAGGCTTGAGTCATGCGTCCTTCACAAAGGTAAATCTACCTGATTCCAGGTCATCTTCTCTGATGAGTCAAATTTCCAACTTTGCCTAATACCTGATTGTTTAATGGTTAGATGGAGACCTGGTTAGACTGAGACCTGGAGAGGCCTAAAAGTCAAAGTGTCTTGCACCCACTGTGAAATTTGGTGAAGGATTGGTTATGATCTTGGGGCGGTTTATTAAGGCTGGAATCAGGCAGCTTTATCTCTGTGAAGGATGCATGAATTAAGCCATGTACCAGGTTATCCTGGAAGAAAACTTGCATCCTTCTGCTCTGACAATCTTCCCCAACTCTGAGGATTGTTTTTTCTAGCAGGACAATGCTCCATGCCACATAACAATGTCAATCAAAGTGTGAATGGAGGTCCACCAGACCAAGACCTGTCATGGCCTGCCCAATCTCCAGACCTGAACCCCATTGAAAATTGTGAGCAAGAGGAAGATGGATGGTTACAAGCCATCAAAGAAAGCCGAGTTGCTTTAATTTTTGCACCAGGAGTGGCATAAAGTCACCCAACAGCAATGTGAAAGGCTGGTGGAGAGCATGCCAAGACACATGAAAGCTGTGATTGAAAATCACGGTTATTCCACCAAATATTGATTTCTGAACCCTTTAACATTAGTATTGTAGTATCAGGGATGTTTAAGTAGAGCGCTGGTTAGAGAGAGGATACCATACAACTTACAAATAAGAAAAGATCCTTCGTTCTTTTCAAGTGTAATTAAAGCTGAGAGGTGGTAGTAAGTGCGCTAAGTGCGCTAAATATTATATATTTTTTACACTATTTTTTCACACTACAGTTTTTAATATAGGTGAATATATTACTATATTTTTATACAGTTTTTTCCAAACTAATGGATACCTTAAGCTTTCTTTAGCGCACTTACTACCACCTCTCAACATTAGTATTGTGTTATATGAAAATTAATATGAACTTGTTTTCTTTACATTATTCAAGGACTGAAAACAACTACAAATTCTCAGATCCAGAATTATGAAATCCAAACTTTTTCTGAAATTCAAACTTTTTAATGAATATTTTTTTTTTAAAAAAAAGTGCAATTATTAAAAATTACTATTTTTCCCTGCCTATAAGTCACAATTTTCTCTACCCTTTTCTCTGCTTTGGTAATTGTGTTCTAAAAATGAAATAATAGTTTTTTATTTATTTAAAACAACTATTACCTTACTGATTGCATTACTGCACTCTCTTTCTGATGGTACTATGTATACAAAAGTATTAGAAATGAAATAGAAGCATTGTGTGATTGGCTCACCATGTGCATTGCTTTTTCTTCAACTAAGGATATTTTAAAAATGAAGCAAAATAAATAATGGAAGTAAATTGTAATGTTGTTTAAATTTCTATTCTCTATCTGAATCATGAAAGAAAGATTTTGGGTTTAGTGGCCCTTTAAGCACAAGACGTAAAGGGATAGTAAAGTAAAAATCACACTTGCATGATTCAGATTTAGTATGTAATTTTAAGATACTTTTAAATTCACTTCTATTTTCAAACGTCCTTTGTTATCTTGGAATCCCTTGTTGAAAACGAATATGCATATATCTTATGCTAGTGGGAGCTAGCTGCTGATTGGTGCCTGCACGCATTTGTCTCTTGTGATTGGCTAACTAGATATGTTCAGTTAGTTGCCAGTAGTGCAATGCTGTTCCTTCAGTAAAGGATATCAAGATAATGAAGCACATTTGATCATAGAAGTAAATTGGAAAGTTGTTTGAAATTGTTTGTTTTATCTGAATCATGATAAAAAAAAATTGGGTTTCCTGTCCTTTTAACTCACTACTTGTAATACAAGCGTAATGTGCTCCCTGTGCTATCTAGTAAAGGGACATTAAACACTTTATAAGCATAGTAATAAGATTATTCCATGCCTCCCTCTTGTCATGGTTGCCACCATGTTGAAATCTACCATTTACTACATTCCAAGACTGACTTGTTTGCACATGTGCAGCAACTATCCTTCAGATACCTGCAGTGACATCTAGGTTCCATAATGACAGCACCTATGATTAGAAGGAGGTGCATGAGACATATTTAGTTCCTTTAAAAGGGGGCTCTGCACTCCACTTGTTATCTAGTCAAGTGAAGGACAACTTCCTAATACATAAATTTGCATATAAATGTATGGAAATTAAACAAACAAATATATTTCCTTAATATGTCCTGGGATGCATGTAGCCCTCAGGCCGCCAGTTAATCTAGTCTTTAATGTTTAAAAAAAACCTTGCCAGTTTACTTACTTACTTGTATTATCAAATATCTCTTTCTCTTTCTTCAAATGTAACTTCTTACCAAGAGAAGATATAGAGGTAGGCTCAGGAGTGAGCATGTGTCTTGAGTACTATGTGGCAGTAGTTTAGAAATGTTATGCAAGCAACCTGTAGAGGGAGATTTGGCTGCAAAAGGATGTGCTGAATAAAAGTAGGTAATACCTACAACTCTGCCTTTATTTACTACCTTAGTATTAACTATTACTATGCGCTCTCAGTGACTGAAGATAATGTCTCCTAAAGTGATCTCTACAGGATGTTTGTATAACTTTGCTACACAAACTAATGCTATATATAACGGTATAACTTTGTCACATGTGCACACCTGAGTTTACTTCAGTATGATCGTAAGGGAAAGAAGTTTCCACAAATAATACTGATATATATATATATATATATATATGTGTATATATATATATATATATATATATATATATATATATTTATATTTATATATATATATATATATATATATATATATATATATATATATATATATATATATATATATATATATATGTGTGTGTGAAATTAAATATAACATTCTAAGTGGGAAGGGTTGTTGTACCTAAGCCTCTGTGTTCCACTTGCTCCCCTACCTCCCTTTTGCACATTCTCTAGTTTATTTTCAATTAATCTGGAAATCTGTTTTTCAGAACTGTACACAATATTTAATCGGTCTAACAAGTGGTCTAGTTAATTTTTAACAAATATGACAAAGGCAACAAATTAGGAGCGCTAATTTAGTACTGTTTTGCTGTTATCTTTGTTTTTAGTTTATACATACTGATATGTTTTTGCATTTTATTGTGCTTTTAGATGGGCAACAAATTTGGGAAATGGATGCAACGGTGGATAAAGATAAGAGCCAACCCGTAAGCAGATTAATAGCATATTATTTAAGTTACAATATGTGTGTTACATTTATTAAAATACAATACATTATTTTATATTATTACTGACTTGCATTGCCAATATAATCATGTTTACATCATAAATGAGTTATTACTAACAATAGACAGACAGACTGATAGATAGACAGACAGATGCATAGATAGATAGATAGATAGATAGATAGATAGATAGATAGATAGATAGATAGATAGATAGAGAAAAAGATAGATAGATAGATAGATAGATGGATAGAGAGGTAGATAGATAGATAGATAGATAGACAGACAGACAGACAGACAGGTAGGCAGGCAGGTAGATTGTGATGGAGTAAGCAGTTAAATGAACATTCTAAAGCAAAAATTAGTATTTTTTTTTTGCATCAGTGTAACTTGTTGTGTTTAACCTTTGCATGGGGGTTAGACAAATAGATGAAGTCTTAATTAGGGGCTGGAGCACACTGTGGGTCCCCATCAAAAAATGGGTGAAGATTAGGTCAATTTATCAAGCTCTGTACCGCTGCTCCAAAACCTGTCCACCTGCTCTGAGGCCGCGGACAGAAATCAACCCAATCGAATACGAAAGCGTTGATTGACACCCCCTGCTAACGGCCAGCGTATGCTGTCGGCATTTATCGATGTGCAGAGGACATGATAAGCTACATTGTATCCTGTCCGCTTGCACATTAATAAATGGACCGCTAGTTCTTAATTGACTCCCTCTCTGTGACCTGATCAGCACCTGCAATGTGCTATGGCACATAAGCTATGTGTTTAATCAGTTGGCTGGTTTTGCAAGGAAACATAACAAGATAAATTCAACATGTGTGTTACTGAGCTATGTGCTTAATGTGTTACATACCTAGGGATGCCCTATTTCCACTTTAAGGGAGGACACATATGAAAATACATATGTCATTCTTAAAATTGGAGATTTATTGAAACATTTAACCAGCCCCTAGCAAATGTATTTTTCGTGTGTCCTTAAAGCAGCAATATGGCAACCACATGCATACCGGAAGATAACAACAGTTTCCCCCTTATTGCAGAGCATGCTGTTTGTAGAGGTTCCAGAGTACAGAAGCAAGCACATCACTACACCTGTCAAGGTCAATTTCTATGTCATTAATGGGAAAAGAAAGAGAAGCCAGGCCCAGCATTTCACATATCACCCAAGTAAGTATATGGAGCTTTACAGAGAGGAGGGTTTTAAAAGGACTGATTGGTCAAAGCATAAACTGCTCTGGTTTTATAGAATAATTCATTTTTGTGATCTTCAGGTTCCTTTAAGGTTTCTATATCAGGAATTAAAGCTGCAAAGCATTGATTGATTTATTAAAGAACACAATTTTTTATTTTGTTTAATACTTTTTAAAAAGCTATCTTTTATTTCAGCTAGTTCCTTTATCCAGTAGGTGACTTTTTGTTTAAGTTGTAATCTTGAGCTACAGGACTTGAATAACCTAATTTTTATCTGCATGTTTTGTGTCATTGTGGAGCAGTTTTAATGTACCTCTAAGTACAGATGTGCAATTATAATTTACATCCTATGCCTTGCATTATTAAAGGGACATGATACCCAAATGTAGACGCAGTTGAAAGTGATGCAGCATATCTGTAAAAAAGCTGACCCGGGATATGTAAGGGAGCATGCATCTGGCATGTGCAGGCACATTCATGTTATTTTTTATATTCAGTTTAAGGAAGTTTACTATAAAAGCTCATAAGATTTTAGTGAAATCTCATGAGATCACAGCAAAGCAAAGCATGACTTCAGCACTGCTGATGCTGATTGGCTATAGTTTTGTTTTGTTTGTTTTTTAAACTTGGACAGCAGCTGAAGCATAACTGTTCAAAGAGCACATACTCTGATGAACTGAAAATGCTTTGAGGTAAAATATCTTCCCTTTTTAGATAGAGATGTAGATATTTAATATCAACTTTCAAGTGATTTAACTTCTGAGTATGATTTCTCTTTAATGCAATTACATATCATCAGACAAATTGTTTATCAAAACACTTTTCAGTTATTTCTGCTGCTGCCTATTGTTTATGTTATTTTTCTATAGCCAACATAGTAGCATTGCAATTTTGAGTATAGGGGCAGTTTCAACAGGTAACATCAGCTATTTCAAATGACAAAAAGGGTAAATATGTGTAAATAATATAAAAAAAAACACCAGCAAGTAAAATGGATAATTTGGAACATATTAAAATGAAGAATATTTTACTGTACAATGTCCCTTTAACATGTAATATGAATCTCTGATTCTCTGGTGTCAGATCCTTCACCTTTCCCACTACTCTCCCCATGTACTTTATTTAGCCTGTAATTTCATGTGCCCACCTGCCCTATAGATTAATTATAGTCAACTTCCTAACACATAAGGACCACAGACCGAAATTTTAGAAGCCAGCCTCAAGGGCCACATATAAATGTATGACTATTACCAAACAAATAATATAATTCTAAAGCTTGTCCAGGCCACAGTGCTGTGTTTAGCTAAGGTACCCTCTGTATGCTTTTCTACCTTCAGAGGGCTTTGAGTTGTGGTCACCCAAAAGCACACATTTGTTGTTGTTCCTATTTATCCTGGTTCCACAAAACCTGTGACACCACTTGTTAGCTCTGTTTTTCCTTGGGGGTGCAGAGGGACGCATGTAGCCCTCGGGCCACTAGTTGGTCATCCTTACTATAGATCACTTTATGCAAAGGTAGTTTACATCAGCACAGCTTTTAACTCCTTTATTATTGACTTAACTATTATTTTACAATTTTACTCAGATGCCATATAAATTATGTCAAAATAAGCTGGCACTTTTTAATTAAATGATAACAATAACAATCATCATTATCAGTACAATAAGCAAATGTTTCTCAAAAATGAGTTTTGTGTTTTAGATAAAAACCTTCAGAAAAAAAGTTACCTTACAGGGACATATAAAATGTATTTGTATAAAATTGCATGCTCTGTCTTAATTATGAAAGTTGTTTACATTACAGTCTCTTTAAGTAGGCTAAGAGCTCAATTCATCAAGCCCTTCTCTCCCTTTTGACTGCAGGTTTGCCTACAGTCAGGATTTATCAAACAATCAGATTGACAACTCCTGCCTGCGCCTGATTGGCTGTGCGAGGGGCAGGGGGCGGGTTTTGGGCAGCAATCCACCAGAGGAGAAGCTGGACGGACAGGGGCAACAATGCCCGCCCCTGTCTGCCCGTGGATGATAAATCTGGCCCCTTATCTTTAGTGTAACAGTCAGAAAATGCATGGTTGGGCGCACCTCCTACTGCAGTATACGTGCTCACTATTTGATAGACATATCCCCTACAGTTGTATTGGAGGGAGGGGACGAGCGTCCTTAACAATGAAAGCAAAAAGTTGGTATACTTAGCACAGGAACAGCAATTTTTATATATATAATTAAAACCCCTCTTTGAAATACAGTTTGGAAAAAATGTCTCTCATTCCCATTTACAGCTACAGATGCAATATCATTTTATCATTTACACAGTTTTTTTTTTTTTTTTTTACAAAATTATTGTATACATTTCAGATATTGTTTTTAACTTGACACAACGATGTTATAGTTTATACTGCAATATTTTTATATTGCATCATATACTATTGTATAGTACATCATAACTTTGCAATTGATTATTGTAAAACTAAACATATATTATTTCATCTTGTAATTAATATAATTTATTCACTGGTTATTACTTAAAAAAAATTCAGTTAGATCTGTAAATAATTGGACACTGACAATTGTTTCGTTATTTTGGCTTTTTACCAAATTAAATTCAAGTTACAGTTAAATAATAAATATGGGCTTAAAGTGCAGTCTCTCAGCTTTTATTTGAGGGTATTCACATCCAAATTGGAGGAAGGGTTTAGGAATTACACCCTTTAATCTGTAGCACCCTTTTTTTCAAGGGACCAAAAGTAATTGGACAACATGTGTTCAAATGAGCTTTCTATGCAAGTGAAACAGGCCACCCTTAGGCTTAAAAAAAAATAATCGG
This sequence comes from Bombina bombina, assembly GCF_027579735.1. Lineage (NCBI taxonomy): Eukaryota > Metazoa > Chordata > Amphibia > Anura > Bombinatoridae > Bombina > Bombina bombina. The sequence continues at coordinate 1,080,995,295 of NC_069499.1, read as the reverse complement.
AGAGATAGCAGGAACATTAGGAGTGGCCAAATCAACAGTTTGGTACATTCTGAGAGAAAAAGAATGCACTGGTGAGCTCTGAAACACAAAAAGGCCTGGACGTCCATGGAAGACAACAGTGGTGGATGATCATAGGATCATTTCCATGGTAAACCCCTTCACAACATCCAGTCAAGTGAAGAACACTCTCCAGGAGGTAGGCATATCATTATCCAAGTCTATTATAAAGAGAAGACTTAACAAGAGCAGACACAGAGGGTTCACCACAGGGTGAAAATCATTCATAAGCCTCAAGAATAGAAAGGCCAGATTAGACTTTGTCAAAAAATATCTAAAAAAGCCAGTCCAGTTCTGGAACAACATTCTTTGGACAGATGAAACTAATATCAACCTGTACCAGAATGATGGTGAAAAAAAGTATGGGGAAGGTTTGGAACGGCTCATGATATACCACATCATCTTTAAAACACGGTGGTGGCAGTGTGATGGCATGGGCATGCATGGCTTCTAATGGCATTGAGTCACTAGTGTTTATTGGTGATGTGACAGAAGACAGAAGCAGCCGGATGTATTTTGAAGTGTATAGGGATATATTTGTCTGCTCAGATTCAGCCAATTTCAGCAAAGTTGATTGGATGGTGCTTTACTTTACAGATGGACAATGACCCAAAACATACTGCAAAATCAACCCAGGAGTTTTTTAAGGCAAAGAAGTGGAATATTCTGCAATGGCCGAGTTAATCACCTGATCTCAACCCAATTGAGCATGCATTTTACTTGCTGAAGACAAAACGTAAGGCAGAAAGACCCACGAACAAACAACAACTGAAGACAGTTGCAGTAAAGGCCTGAAAAATCATCACAAAGGAGGTAACCCAGTGTTTGGTGATGTCCATGCGTTCCAGACTTCAAGCAGTCATTGCCTGCAAAGGATTCTCGACAAAGTATTAAAAATGAACATCTTATTTATGATCGTGTTAATTTGTCCAATTACTTTTGTCACAAACTTACAAACTATCTCCCATAAATTGGATAAAATAGTTTTTTTGTATCTATTCTGGAACTCTGAACAGAATTGAAGATATAGTATTGCCTCTTAACCTATATGTAATATACAATTTATTTAATATATCAATAAGTTAGGTGAGGCTTAAGGAAATACGTAGGGAGATATATTGTAGCTTGTCTCTTTAAGGAAAATATTAGCATATGATCGAGTTGCTACTTTGAAACTGAACTACACAGTTAGGCAGTCAATGGGTATATGAAACAAACAATTCAGAATGTGTAGTGAGGAGGGAATTAACACTTAAGGCTGTTGATACAAGTGTTTAGTACTCACGACCACTGCAAGCCTGCAGCCACTCCTAGTGTAATAGAACCCAGGAACCTCCGGAAGGAGCGAGGTGTTGGAATACAGATGAGAAGATAAAAGCTGACGAATTTGTAGTGGTGCTCCATAAACAAACTGTGAGAGTGGAAGCAGCAGCTGGCAATCCGGAGTACTGTGTACAGACGCTGCAATGACGTCAGAGCCATGGTAGCTTGCAGATAGCTTAGAGTAGACAAATTAAAAGTTCTGTTGAGCAACAAACTGGAACTGTAGATTTGTTTTATCTATAGGTAGCTTCAGAGCTGGAGAGGTATGAGAAGTATTATGCTTCAATAAACCAGCAATGAAGCACTGTAAGCGTGCCCTTATATCTGAAGGTGATACAGGTAATTGAGTGTTAAGGTGGTATGATGATATTGATACAATGATAAGGTGGAATTCATGACACTTTGGAGCCCCTGAAATAATGGGGCTGTGTATGTAAATGGTTGCAATTCCTAAACGTTGAATACAATATTTTTGTTCAACCCCTTGAATTAAAGATGAAAGTCTGCACTTCAATAGCATCTCTGTTGTTTCATTTCAAATCCATTGTGGTGGCGTACAGACCCAGAATTATGAAAATTGTGTCAGTGTCCAATTATTTATGGACCTAACTGTATATTAATTGGGGAATCCTGTCCCTCTGTACAAACAGAACTGGGGGACTTTTCCGAATCAACCACTGAGTATGAATAACTTTTTAGTTAACATGCAAATTTAAACAGTTTTCACTTAGATTACAAGAATTTCTTTACTATTACTACTCCTTTTTACTTGTGTTTCAGTACCATCTATTAAAACAGAACCCCTTGATGAATACAACCCATCCATGGTTGGGAATACTCCTCACAGTGGTCTTGGAACTATGTCACAGTCCTACTATGCACCACATTCAATAGCCAATGATTCTACATCATGTTTGGTGGCCAACTTGGTTTCTTGTCAACAAGTGCGTGCAAGTCTACCTTCCCCAGATTCCCGATACCAGCAGCAAAATTCTTCAGCTGTGACTTACGAAAGAAGCAAAAGCCTGAGTCCCAGCCAACTAGGCCACCATCAATCCCATTTGATGGCCTCACAAATTGCAATTTCAGATGCTCACAGATCGGTTCTTGTGCACACTGGCTCTCCTGTCCAATCTTCTGTGCTCCATACGTCAGCCAATCCAATGACATCTCCAGTAATTCATTACTCCCCAAACAACCAGCAGATGAGGTGTGGGAGTCATCAGGACTTCCAGCATATAATGTGCTCTGACCATTTCACATCCAGTCCTACACGATCCAGTCAAACACAGGTCAACCAAGCTCAGAGAATAAGTCCAAGTCCATATCCAACAGTTATTCAGCAGCAACAGCAGCAACAACAGCAGCAGCAGCAGCAGCAGCAGCAATCAAACAGCCCACGTGCTACAAAAAATGGACCCCCTGTTACAGAACAAAAGGAAATTGTACCAGCTGGTGTCAATGTTAAACAAGAGCAGAATCTGGATCAGGCATATCTGGATGATGGTAAGAACAACTCACTTGCAAATATAAAATTATGTGTTGCAGAGCTAATGCTCACTGATATAAAGATGTCTTGTTAAACGTTGTTGAACAAGTCAAATCTGAAAAACAACAATCATTGCAAAAAGTATGTAACAAACAAAAGTTAACATACTTGTTATACAGTAATACAAGAAATTACACTCACAGTGGGGTGTGGGAAAGATAATGTTCTAAAATGTTAATTTTCAATTGTTCTTTCTAAGTAGCATATAAAGAAGATACGAAAGGGAAGCATTTGAGTGATAACATACTGATGTCTGATCACTCTGCAAGCTTAGCCTATTTTGATGGGCTGTCTTTTTAAAGAGCAAATCCAGCAATGTAATTTAAAAAAAAAATAAACATAAAGTTTAACATTTTCATACTTTTTTTTACTCTGCATCTGGTATAACACGTCATTGGGAACACAATAAGGGGAAAACAAATTTACAGTACACTTTCCCTTTAAATATGTTATGAATTTAAAGGGAGAGTAAAATATAGTAAAATAAAGAAACAAGAATCTCTCTTACATTCATTTACCCCTGATGGTTATGGTATGTAAAAGCAAGATAGATTTTAACATTAAAAAAGACAGATTTTAGAAGCAGAGTGGGCTTTAAATAGCTTATCAAATTTAAAGGGACAAGAAACCAAAACATTTTTCTTTCATGATTCAGAAAGAGAATGCAATTTTAAACAACTTTCCAGTTTACTTCTATTATCTATTTAGCTTCATTTCCTTGTTATCCTTTGTTGAAGAAGCAGCAATGCATTACTGGGAGCTAGTTAACACATTGAGTGAGCCAATAAGATGAGGCATATATGTGCAGCCGCCAATTAGCAGCTCCTGAGTCTATCCTATTCAAAAATGTTATTAAGTGAACAAAGCAAATTAGCTAATCAAAGTAAATAGTAAGGTTGTTTAAAACCACATGCTTTACTGGAATCATAAAATAAAAAAATGGGTTTTATGTCTCTTTAAGTGTATGGAATGAGGGGTTTGTTTATTTTGTTTACAGTCCCTTTAAAATAATGTATTCTGTGCACCCATACCTTGCTTGTGTTTGCAACCTATACACAACATGTCCCGTGAGAACTGGTCTGGAGTGAAATGAAAGACAAAAGCTTATGAACAATTTCAATCTTAGGGCTATATTACAAGTGTAGCTGTAGTTTGTGCTCCCGCTCGCTCGTTAATTCCGCTAGAAGTAAGCTTTTTGTGTGAACATGTATATGTATGTATCTCTATTTTAAAACCCTTTTTGCAGTATCTTTGAGCCCTTATAACCCTTTTTTTTATATGTATTAGACAGTGTTATTATGAATGTAATTGTACTTTTGACCAGTGCGATACGAGTGGGGCAGTGCAGAAATAGACTTGCAGAGTTACCGATGCATCGGGTAGCAATGTGCCAATTGTTGGTGGTGTGGGATGGTTAGAAGGGAGGCGGGTGGGTGGCCCATTGCTGGAGGGGGGAGGGAGAGGTGGGAACTGGTGGGACCGCTAAGCTACAAAAAAAAGGGGGGGGGGAAGGAGAGAGAGGGGGCTTATAGAGGGTAGAGGGGGAAGGGTCTTGGAGGGGGAGGTGGGGTAAATGACTAGTAGGGGGCAACTACACTACAGAAATATATATATATATATATATATATATATTTATATATATATTATTAAATAAAAAATAAAAATGGATAGAAAACTGGATACTGGCGACAGTTGCCAGTACTTAAGATTACAGAAACTAGTTAGAGGGGGAGGGTTAGATAGCTTTTTGGGAGGTATCAAGGAGGTAGGAAGGTAAAGGGGTAATCCTACACTTAAAGGGACACTGAACCGAAATCTTTTCTTTCGTGGATCAGATAGAACATGCAATTTTAAGCAACTTTCTAATTTACTCCTATTATCAATTTTTCTTCATTCTCTTTATCTTTATTTGAAAACCAAGAATGTAAGTATAGATGCCGGCCCATTTTTGGTGAACAACCTGGGTTGTTCTTGCTGATTGGTGGATTAATTTAACCAACCAATAAACAAGTGCTATCTAGGGTTGTGAACTAAAAAATAGCTTAGATGCCTTCATTTTCAAATAAAGATAGCAAGAGAAAGTTGCTTAAAATGGCATGCTCTATCTGAATCACAAAAGAAAAAATTTGGGTTCAATGTCCCTTTAAGAAAATAATAAAAAAAAACATTTTTTGTTAAAAGGTCTAGTACTTAAGATGGAGGTGACCAGTGGGGAGAGGGAAGAGAGCTGTTTGGGAGGGATCAGTTAGGGCTCATGGGGTGGGAAATGTCAGGTAAGAGGTTAATCTCTACACTAAAGCTAAAATTACCCTTACAAGCTACCTGATTAACCCCTTCACTGCTCTGAATAATAAAAGTGTGGTGCGCAGCTGCAATTAGCAACCTTCTAATTACCAAAAAGCCATATCAAATCCATATATATCTGCTATTTCTAAACAAAAGGGATCCCAGAGAAGCTTTTACAACCATTTGTGCCATGATTGCACAAGCGGTATGTAATTATTTTCAGTGAGAACCCTAAAGTTTGTGAAATAGGTAACAATATTTTTTATTTGATCACATTTGGCGGTGAAATGGTGGCATGAAATATGCCAAAATGGGCTTAGATCAATACTTTGGGTTGTCTACTAAAAATAAATATTAGTTTTGATAGGTAAAAAAAAAACAGCAAGGCACTATTTCTGTTTAAATGTAGTGATAGCTAAAATGCTGTGGTCTTTTGAGGAAGTTTTAGAGTGAAATGCCTGGTCCTTAAGGGGTTAAATGTATTTTTATGTGTTTTGTGCAACTTTTTACTTGAGGGTAACAGTTCACCAGAGCTCTGAAGTCGCGATATCCCGACGCGTTAAATTCAATTGTGCTCAAGCAAACGCATTTACTTTCAACCTGTTATACGTACGATACTTCTGCGTGCACAAAGAGCCACAATAAACCCCTTTTCACTCGCTTACAACTGTTAGTGCACCACTCATAATCTAGCCCTGAATGGGCCCGTCGCAAGTACAGAATTCTGCCACCTTTTACAAACAAGAGAACACAGTTTTTATTGGCTGAATTTTTTCCCTTGTAGCCAGGATTGTGGCAGTATATATTATATATATATATATATATATATATATATATATATATATATATATATATATATCCCTAATCTTCTTTACTTAATCCTTTCTGGAAGCAGTATTGCTCAAAATAGAGTCAAATTTTATTAAGGAATGTTAAAAACCATTGAAATCTTTATTTATTTTTCTCTATGGGACTTCCTATGCTATATTTTTGTGTTATATTGTACATAACTTTAATAATATATCAGTCAATGTGACATTTTATTTGCTAGATATATTTTTTTTACAGCATTCTCCTTTGCATGTAATATATAAAGACAATAGGCCTTTAAATGTCTATATTACAAGTGCTCCTGCTCATTGGGACCTGGTTTCCCCTATGTTGATTAAGTGTGTATTACAGAGTATCATCATTCCATCACACAGCGCTCAATATTAAGGAGGAGAAGGCGAAACCATCTCTCTAGGAGGTAGGAAAAAATGAGCAGTTTGGCAACAAGTTTGAGGAATCAAACAGCAACTGAATGAGCCACACTGTGGACATGGTGTGAGTCAGTCTCTGTATTTTCACTCAGAGAATAGACAAAAGTTCTGTAGACAATGACGTACATCATATTGTTATCACTTTATGCCTCGCAATGCAGCACAAATAGTTAACAATAGCAACTTGCATTTTCTCTTTTTTTGCACAAATCCTAGTTCTGACAATACCTAGCAAGTTACAGCTTTGATAGATATCAGGGAAGTGCTAGTCCGCGGCCTGAAGTCATGTCTGCTCTGTGGCATTCCACTAGATTATACAGAGCGCTGTTTCTTTCTCCTGAGAACAAAAACATATTAGATGGCTGTATGATATACCAGATCTGTCATTTGTAGCCTGAAGCAATCTGGCATCACCATACAGCACACAGAGATCTCAGAGATTGGCATGGTATTTCATTTAAACATTTAATCATAATATAGTGACAGCCAGTGGCTTAAAGGGGTACAGAAAGGACTTTTTAAGAACAATCCATAATAGATCTCTATTATTCAAGCAAAATACAGTTCTTAAATATTTGATTTCCTACAACTTCTGCATTCTGCTCAACTTGTAATACCAGCGCACATTAGCGTGTGCTGGTATTACACAGTGGGGCGCAAATATCCTTTCTTGAAAGCAATATCTAGCGCTCAACTTGTAATCTGGCCCAAAGGTCAATGGAGAAGTAAAACATTCTATTATGTATATCAAAGCCAAGCAGCTGAACATGCTAAAATATTTGCATGAAAGGAAGGTTAAGTAAAAGCTGCTTAGAGTCACATAATATATAACTTTTTATGAGGAAGTTGTGCCTATTTTCACCTTAAATAAATTCTGTTTAATATTTTTGTTATACAATTAATGTTTTACTATGTATAACAACTGCTTAGGGTTATATCCCTTTAAATAAAGGGACAGTAAACATTTTTACTGCAATGATTTTAATGTATTGCAGAAAGCAATTATAAACTCTTACCTGCAGCTTTTCCAAAATGTGTACTAAACTAGATTTAAATCCCCCTCTCGTGCTAGATAAGCTGCCTTATCATTGTGCCCCTCAAGTAAGCGTTTTATTAGTTTGAAACAGACACGTGCTACAGAAGCATAACTAGAAACCACAGGGCCCAGGTGCAAGAATCTAAGAAGGCCCCTCCCCCCAAAAAATCAGATTACATTTCTGCAAAAGGAGGTACTCTGTGCCCACAGTCTGTGAGATGGCCTGACCCCCTATTACTGTATATAGTGACACTGTTTAACCCACCAGTACTGTAAATAGTGAGTCAGTGACACAGTCTGTAATCTGACGGTGAGATGGCTGGCCTGACCCTACCTGTTCCAGTACTTTATAAAGTGATTACAATAGTATGTGACATGGTCCAGCCCCCCGTACTGTATATAGTGGTACTGTATAGTGACACTGTCCCCCCCCCCATGCTGTAGTAACAAGGTCTGTAATTTGCTGGTTCCACAAACATACACACACACACATACATGCATAAATACACATACAGTCACATACATACACACACACACTTAAACACCAATGGGTAAAACAAACACTAACCCCTGTAGTCAGAGACAGAGACACTAGTGAAGCATAACGTCACACTCACCTAATATCAGTGCAGGCAGTGGCAGGGCAACGTTTTTTATTGAAAAAAGAAAAAAAAAGTTGTTTTTTTTAAGCAGGGCCTCCACCCTCTGGGGCCCGGTCACAGTTGCGACCTCTTCACCCCCTGTAGTTCCGTTCCTGGCGTGATATGGATAATCATATGTTTTACTGCGTGTGTGGTAACTAGGGTGCTCTCCTTCTACTCTGCTTTACAGAAAAACTGATCCTTAAAGACATGCTACACACTCTATAACTCAGAAGTGCACTATTGCACTTTGTTACGGTTAATGGGGTGGACAGTATAGCAATTGATTGGTTATAACGACCACCTGTTTTAGCCTAAAACAAAATTATTTTCTTGAGGTAGGAGGAAGCAAGGCAGCTTATCAAACACCAAAGGAGTGTAGAAACCAAGTTTTGAAAATATTTTGAACACATTTGTGAATAACTTTTCGTGAATTTTCATGGGAATTTACATCCTAGAAGGCACCTCATTTTCCTTTTTAAATATAAATAAAGTAGTCTGTGTCCAAATTAAACTCTCATAATTCAGAAAGAGAGTACAATTTAAAATCCTCCGCTAAATCCGAAATGTAGAGAAAATAACTCATTGTGTAAACCATTTACAAATCTAGACAAGTCAGAAGACTTGCTTTTACCCCAGAAACTCTCCTGGGATTGGTCTGAATCACTGTACTACCCCTAGCTAAGCTTAGAAGCTGTGTAATGCGGCGATGCTATGGCGTAAAGTGAAGTCTGCCTTAAAAAGAAGGCTAGAAGTAAAAAAGTGAGTCATTGTGGACCTAATTTGCATATCTCACCCAGAATCCTTTGCTTCATTGGAATCAGTGTAATCAGAGAGTTTCTGGGGTAAAAGCAAGTCTTATGACTTGTCTAGATTTGTAAATGGTTTACACAATGAGTTATTTTCTCTCTCTCTCTCTCTCTCTCTCTCTCTCTCTCTCTATATATATATATATATATATATATATATATATATATATATATATATATATATATATGTTATGGGTAAACTAAGAAATGCGGGTAATCCTAGGTTTACCCGAGTACACCTGACATTACCCAAGTGGCTGTGGGTAAAGCCCAATGTAATGTAATTCCCCCTTATACACTATTTTTTTTGCCTCTGCTTGGGGGGTTCAAGGAAAGTACCCTGCCGATCCTCTAGGAATCCACCCCAAGTGAACCTTGGGGAATGAGGTTTACAAGGAGGCTTTGTCCCTCTTAAACCCACCAGGCGGATGCAAAAAAGATAGTGAAGACGCTTGAATTATAGTGCATCGTATTTATGTTTAATGCAGTGACTCAATGCACTCTGAGAAGATTTTTCATGTTACATCAGGCTTTACCCACAGCCGCTTGGGTAATGTCAGGTTTACCCGGGTAATGCTAGGATTATCAAATTTCTTACTTTACCAGCAACATATATATTACCAAATATATCTTTTTCTCTTTGTATTCTACATTTAAATGTTGCTCTTTTCCACAAGAACAAACTCAGGTAGCCTCTGGAGAGTTCACGTGTTGAGAACTTTATGCAAAACGTTGCTAAAATCTTTATTACAAACACAGCTGACATATAGTGCTCAAGGATTGTACATGCTCCTGAACCTACCACAGTATGCTCTCATGGAAATAAGTTCATTTAAACAAAAATTACCAGAGAAAGATAAAACGTATACTAGAAGTAAATTGGAAAGATTTTGCTTTGTAATTTTATGGTTTGTATCAATCATGAAAGTTTCATGCCCCTCTAAGTACAGCAGATATAATCTTAGCCTCAATATTTGAACATATTTTAAATGATTTTGAGAGTAGTGAAAACACTGCAATGTTGGCACTTGTGCGCCTTCTCCTTCCAGTATCATTGGCGGAATTTGGTTTAGTGCCTTAGGGCTGGCTTTGGTTCAGGCATTTCCTGTGTAGACAACCAACCAAGGACTAGTCCTCTAGTGGTCTGATCAATCTCCACCTCTTTTTGGTAGACAGGCCAAAAAAGTCTCATTGTAAATGCTGCTGTATTTTGTAGCAATGTAACAGGATCATATACAGCTTCTCTTCTGTAAAACTAGGGGCTACGGTTGCTAAGTCTAACTGCAGTTTTACTACAAAGCCCAAATAGAGTTTATATCCTACTTATACTTATAACCATCAGTTTATCTGAAGGCACTTTCAGTGATCACGCTTACATCTGTCTTAGGGTCTGATTAGCAATTTGCCAGCATAGAGAGCAAACATGTAAAATCTTTGTGTGTTTTTTAAAATTATATTGAAATGTATTTTCCTCTCCTCCCCTCTGCCCCCCAACATCCTTGGTATCCTTTGTTTAAAAGGATACCTATGTAGGCTCAGTAGCTGCTGATTGGTGGCTGCACATATATGTCTCATGTTATTGGTTTACCAAATGTGTTAGCTAGCTCCCAGTAATGCATTGCTGCTTCTTCAACAAAGGATACCAAGAGGATTAAACAGATTAGTTAATAGAAGTAAATTGGAAAGTTGTTTAAAATGGTATTCTCTTTTTGAATCATGAAATGAGAAAATGTGGGTTTCATGTCCCTTTAACATGAAGTACCTATCTTCCAATGGCTATTAGCCAGTGAACGTTTGCAGAAAGAACCTACCACCCAATAAGCATAAGTAGGAAATACACAACTACTACTACTCATTAGTTTCAATATATATATATATATTTAAACAGCTTTGTTATTTATATTCAAGCATAAATAAAACAATTTCCACATGTTTAAATGTTGCTCTTTCACATGAATGGTAGAAAATGTTTAGTACAATTTCCTTTTAGTATCGTACAATTCATGTGACCCTGTAACATACAACAAATTGATCACTTAGATCAGAGGCTGCTTAAATGGTGCAGGAGGATATTTTGCTTAATCTAAAGTAAGATATGTGCAGCTTAATCTAAAGTAAGACTTTAAGATGACTAAAGTGTAGACTCTCACTGTAGCTGTATTTTGGCAGCTAGATAATTAGCAATATAAAGCTAAAGTCAGTTTTTCTAAAGTTAAAGTGTACTTAGTTTCTAATTTCAATTATTAATACAAAGCATAGATGCAATTACACTGTATCCACACAAAGTTTTTTATTTTACAATAGAATACAACATAATTAATAAACTAAGGAACACGTTGAATTGGAAATAATAAATATTTACATAAATTTGCACTAAACTCTGTTCTTTTTTATACAATTTTACTGATCTCCCAAAATGATATTTGAATTATGCAGATTTTTAATTATGCTTTACTGCATTAATTAATTGTAAGATTTGTATAGAGATTTCCTAGGTAATCCTGTAAAGAAACAATAAGATGCATATTAATAATTCTGTATGTATTTTTCCAGAACTTTTGTCAGGTTTAATTATTATATAGAGCACCTATTACCTAAACAATTCCTGAATTAGAAATTATACTGTATATTACAATAAAATCCTCTATATATTAGCATTAGAATTTGTGTTAGATCAGTGCAGGAGCTCACATATATCTACATTTTTTTGTCTCCACTGAAAAGACAAGATAAACATACTTAAAGGGACAGTCAACACCAGAAATGTTGTTGTTTAAAAATAAAGATAATCCCTTTATTACCCATTCCCCAGTTTTGCATAATCAACACAGTTATAATAATACACGGTTTACCTCTGTAATTACCTTGCATCTAAGCTTCTGCAAACTGCCCCCTTATCTTAGTTCTTTTGACAGACTTGCATTTTAGCCAATCAGTGCTTACTCTTAGGTCACTTCACGTGCATTAGCTCAAGTGGTCAAAATGCATTTAGATTAGAGGCAGTCTTCAAGGTCTAAGAACTTAGCATATGAACCTCCTAGGTTTAGCTTTCAACTAAGAATACCAAGTGAACAAAGCAAAATTGGCGATAAAGGTAAATTGGAAAGTTGTTTAAAATTACATGCCCTATGAATGTTTTAGGACTTGACTGTCCCTTTAACCCCTTGAGTGCTAACGACGGCTTAGAGCCGTCGCTAGCACTCACCTACCTTATAGAAAAAAAGTAAAAATAGTAAAAAACAATAAATAATAATATATAATATAATAATATATCCAAGGATTGCTCTGTAATAGCACCCTGGGTAGCGCTTGCTAAATTGGTGGCTACATTTAGCCACCAATCAGCAAGCGCTACCGAGGTGCTAAACCAAAAATGGGCCGGCTCCTAAGCTTACATTCCTGCTTTTCAAATAAAAGATACCAAAAATAGAAAGTTGCTTAAAATTGCATACTCTATCTGAATCAAGAAAGAAAAATTTTGGGTTTCATATCTCTTTAAGAGGTGTTGCTGGTGATGAGATGCTCACCTCTCTTTTCTCCTCTGAGCTATACGTAATTAAGGTCACAAATTATTTTCTTGTCATTTTTATTTCCTACCTAGACCATGAACCATTTTGAATCCCTCCATAGAATGGTTTATAGTGTTTAGTCAAGTCACACTGTGAGCCAGAGTGACACACTGTTTTTAGTGTCTTTTATATACACAGTATATATATATATATATATATATATATATATATATATATATATATATACACACACACACACACACACACACAGTATATATATATATACACATATGAAAACATTTAATCTTGGAAGGTACTCATTGCATCTTAATCATTTATATTATTTCAGATTATTTGAAGTGTATGGTTTGTATATTTCACATTTTAAATCTTACATAAACCATATAATGATCTTAAAAATGACAAACCTGCTAGTGACAGGACCAGCCACCAGCTATACCACAACACCAGCATTTCCGTTTGCGTTTTTTTTTTCACTTGACTAACAATCTGGCAAGTCAACACCCATAACTGTTTTCACACCTCTGAAATATTTTATTAAGATCAGGTTTGCGGTACAGATGAAATGTACAACGTAGGCATAATTTTAATTTGCCAGAACACCAGAGGATTAGCTTTTCCTATTTAAAATACAGCAATAAAGCCGTCTCAACTTTGTTCACAATATTATCTGGGCACTAAACTGGTAAAGCTCTTTTTATAAGCTAAGCCATAAGTGGCATGCTGTCTCTTTTTATAAGCTAAGCCATAAGTGGCATGCTGTCTCTTTTTATAAGCTAAGCCATATGTGGCATGCTGTCTCTTTTTATAAGCTAAGCCATATGTGGCATGCTGTCTCTTTTTATAAGCTAAGCCATATGTGGCATGCTGTCTCTTTTTATAAGCTAAGCCATAAGTGGCATGCTGTCTCTTTTTATAAGCTAAGCCATATGTGGCATGCTGTCTCTTTTTATAAGCTAAGCCATAAGTGGCATGCTGTCTCTTTTTATAAGCTAAGCCATATGTGGCATGCTGTCTCTTTTTATAAGCTAAGCCATATGTGGCATGCTGTCTCTTTTTATAAGCTAAGCCATATGTGGCATGCTGTCTCTTTTTATAAGCTAAGCCATATGTGGCATGCTGTCTCTTTTTATAAGCTAAGCCATATGTGGCATGCTGTCTCTTTTTATAAGCTAAGCCATATGTGGCATGCTGTCTCTTTTTATAATCTAAGCCATATGTGGCATGCTGTCTCTTTTTATAAGCTAAGCCATATGTGGCATGCTGTCTCTTTTTATAAGCTAAGCCATATGTGGCATGCTGTCTCTTTTTATAAGCTAAGCCATATGTGGCATGCTGTCTCTTTTTATAAGCTAAGCCATATGTGGCATGCTGTCTCTTTTTATAAGCTAAGCCATATGTGGCATGCTGTCTCTTTTTATAAGCTAAGCCATATGTGGCATGCTGTCTCTTTTTATAAGCTAAGCCATATGTGGCATGCTGTCTCTTTTTATAAGCTAAGCCATATGTGGCATGCTGTCTCTTTTTATAAGCTAAGCCATATGTGGCATGCTGTCTCTTTTTATAAGCTAAGCCATATGTGGCATGCTGTCTCTTTTTATAAGCTAAGCCATATGTGGCATGCTGTCTCTTTTTATAAGCTAAGCCATATGTGGCATGCTGTCTCTTTTTATAAGCTAAGCCATATGTGGCATGCTGTCTCTTTTTATAAGCTAAGCCATATGTGGCATGCTGTCTCTTTTTATAAGCTAAGCCATATGTGGCATGCTGTCTCTTTTTATAAGCTAAGCCATATGTGGCATGCTGTCTCTTTTTATAAGCTAAGCCATATGTGGCATGCTGTCTCTTTTTATAAGCTAAGCCATATGTGGCATGCTGTCTCTTTTTATAAGCTAAGCCATATGTGGCATGCTGTCTCTTTTTATAAGCTAAGCCATATGTGGCATGCTGTCTCTTTTTATAAGCTAAGCCATATGTGGCATGCTGTCTCTTTTTATAAGCTAAGCCATATGTGGCATGCTGTCTCTTTTTGGAACTCAGAAAAACCTTGGATAAGAGGGTTTATGCAAAAATATGTCTGCTATGATTTCTCTGTTTAGTGGTTTCTGGGTGTGATTCAAACAAAAAGTGAAAAACTGAATAGTTTCTTGCCACCAATGAAAAATGTATGCTATATATGGCTAAATAATGAGTCAAAAACCTATTTCTGTAATCTGTGTATTTTTTACATTTTTATGACATGTTAATAAATGGTTTTTGTTTTTTTAAAGGGACATGGGAAGTCAAAATATATAACTTTATTTATATTGGTTAGAAAGACAGACTGTATTTTAAAGGCATTTACATGACTTCTGATTGAAAAAAATTATTAATCATTATATGTTAACAACGACAACACATTTTCACTCTTCACAGTCATCTATCTTGTAACTTGCTGGATAATTCTACATTTTGTTTATAGAGTCTTCACCAACTGTGAATAATTGAAAATAAGTTGTATAAATTAACAAATCTACTAAATTTATATATATAACTATGTGAAACATACACTCTTGAAATGTATTCTAATTGGCAACCTGTTCTAAGTATATCTTGTAAAGGCTTTACCTGCAAGGGACTTATCTTAGATTATCAACTTGTTGTATCTCTCTTTCCTCCTCCCTCCCCCAAAATTTAACTCTTTACTCAGATAGAACATACAATTTATAAGAAACTCCAATTTAATATTATAATATAAGTACTTATCTATTTTGGTATCTTTTGTTAAAACTTTTCTGCTTTCCTTGAGGGTATACGGGGCAGGCTCAAGGGCATGTTTACTAATAGCTTATTTACCTTTATTTTGGCTAGTGAAATAGCTGCTTCTGTCTGTGGTATCCCATATATACTGAAAAAAATAAGTACATAAGTATTGGCTATAAATAAACCTTTGTAAAAATAGCCAGCAGGATAAATTGCCCTTCCAGTTGGAGGTAGCAGAGATAATAATAAAATGTTAATTTTCAATTGTTATTTCTCTAAGTACTGGGCTTTGATATACAAACAGAGATAGGCAAGGAAGCATGTATGTATATAGAAAGTGATAGAATAAGAAGATCTAATTCCCCTGTAAGCTCAACCTATTTAAATGCGTTTGTTATATAGAAAAATAAACCAAAAGGAGCAATTTCCCAAGTCATTGGAAACACATTAAAGGGGAATCCAAATTTACAGTACACTACCGCCTGCCCAGTACACTCTTCAGCCTATCTAGGTATTCTGTCATGGAAGACTTAACAATCGATACAAAGAGAAGGAATTCAATTTGTAATATAATTAAATTGGATTTGTTTTAAAAATTGTACGCTTTGTCCGATTAGTTAAAGTTTGTGACTTCCGTTTAACCTATTGAACCATAAAATTTGTCCAGCATACTTTGTTGATGTAGTACCTACGCCCAGCACAGAGGTGCAGGTTGCGGTCCCGCTGTCAACTTTGATCATGCTTCATTATTATATGAAGCCATTATAGACAGTGACAATGTCTGTTTCACTGCCTGTTATCATTTTTGTGGTGGTGCTGTGGTAGGTGTAGGAGAAAGGAAGGATGAGGGTGGGCAGCCCATCATAGGAGGGGTAAGGGAGTAGCGTGTCCCTACACTACAGCAGCAAAGGATGTGAAGGTAAACAGAGGGGTTGGAGTGTACAGTGGACTCTATACTACAGAAATTAAGAGATTGCTTAGAAGGGGGAGGTGGGGAAGGTCAGGGGGGTCCCTACACTACAGAAAAAAAAGTATTTATAGCAAATATATATTAAAAATACATTTAAAAAATTCTATACTTTTTTACTGGCAGACTTGCTGTCACTAACAATGATGGCGGAAAACACTGGTAGAGGGGAGAGTTAGAGAGCTAATAATAAATAAATAAATATATAAATATTAAAAAAATAAAAATCCCTAAACTGTTTAGGGCTTTTTGAGACTGTCTACCAGTAGATAAAATGGTGGTAACCAGTGGGGGGTGGAGGAAAGAGAGGTGTTTGGGAGGGATCAGGTAGAGATTAAGGGGTGGGAAGGTAATCCATAAACTACAACAAATATTAACCTTACAAGCTAACTGATAAACCCTTTCACGGCTGGGAATTTCAGAAGTTTGTTGAGCATCTGCAATTAGTGGCCTTTTAATTGCATAAACCAATGGCAAAGCCATGCGTGTCTGCTGTTTCTGAATAAAGGGGGTCCCAGAGAAGCTTTTACAACCATTTGTCTTATGATCGCAATCATTGTTTGTAAATAAGAAATCTAAAGTTTGCAATAGGTTAACTATTTTTTTTTTATATGATAGTATTTGGTGGCCAAATGATAGCATCAAATATACCAAAATGGGCTGAGATCAATACCTTTGTTTGTATATTTTTTTTAAAAAAAGGATATATATATATATATATATATATATATATATATATATATATTTATATATTGTTTTCAAATGTAAATAAAAAAAAACAAAGGCTCTATTTCTATTAATATGGAGTGATAGCAAAAAAACTGAAGGTTCTCCACTACTTTGGGAAAAATTTTCTCGGGAATTCATGATAGCGAAGGAGTTAATCATATGAAATAATTTTATGTAGACAGACATTGTTATTTTCCCATAGGCCTTCACTTGAATGTATGGGCACCATATCTCTGGTTTGCTTGAGGCTACTTCTTTTTTGACTGGTACCAAAGTTATATTAGTTTGATAGACTTTAGTGTAGCATCCTCTGGCTTGTAAGTGTAATGTGAGGATGGTGTCTCTAAGCCAAGTTAATTTGCATGAATTCGCATAAGTCATAGTGTAACATAGTTTAAAAATAAAACTTCTTAAACTCATTTAAATTGATTGCTTATTTCACATTAGATCACCACACTTTTAGAAGACTTTTCTTATTTTTATATTTAAGTTATATTGCCTACAAGGATTTTAATGTAAAAAATATGAGACATACTCCGAATGGGTGCCCCTGTTTCCGCGCGAGCCTTCAGGTCTTAAGACCGCTGCTCCATAACTGGTCCACCTACTCTGAGGCTGCGGACATCAATCCGACCGATCCTATACGATCAGGCTGATTGACACCCCCTGCTAGCGGCCGATTACCCACAAATCTGCAGGGGGCAGCATTGCACAAGCAGTACACTAGAACTGCTTGTGCAATTATAAATGCAGACAGCATAAAATAATGATCAGGAAAAAAGATTTAGAAAGTATACTTTGTCATATATTAATAACATTATAATACATTCTGTCACATGGGTGATTGTCTTTAAACAGAACTCTGCAGTTTAGACGTTTTCATTTACTATTTTATTGTATAGGTTTTCTTACAAATCTGTGATATTACTTTTTTTTGTTTGTGCTGTACAGATGTATATAGCCAGAGGTATAAATACCAGTTATTAATGACCAGTAAATGTTATTAACAAATCCAATAATGCAAACAATGATTCTAGTTATTTGCATGCTTCATTTGAGATATGTTTTGGATACTGTATCTATTTCAAAGTAAACATTTAAGAGCTCTTAGGAAAGAAATACCAGACACGCATTTCCCTCATATATAACTAATTTTTATATCTCTATTACAGCACTGACACCAAAATATAATTATTATGCTTTTATTTAAAATGTTCTGAAAATCTGCCACAGCTGTACAGTATGGGTTCACCCTTTTAAAGAGTTATACGGATATTGAACACCTCCTACTTACCTCATGTTCCAGGTGGTTAACAATTAAATTCTGCAATCTGCAGATCAAATAGTTGATTTAAAGGGACATTCTAGCCAAAATTGGAATCCCCATGGATGCATTGCAGATTTGAATAGAAGCATTGTTGTAATATAGATGTAATAGCAAAAATGCTTCTAATAAAAGCTATAGCTGTTTCAAAAGAGTATTTACATATGCACCGTGCACCACAAATTTGAACACCACACTTGTTTAGAGAGCATATGTTGCTTGTGGCATCTGGTATGACTAAATTTGTTAATTGCTGACATGATACAGGCCGTACTGGTGCTTTAATCAGTTTCAGTATTTATAATGCTGGTGCACAGAGAATATCTAGCTATGCTTCACATGCACGTGCAGAGAAAAATGTTAACACTAAAACAGTTATACATTTTATTAGAAGCATTTTTGCCAATACATTTATACTGTAAATATGTTTCTATTCAAATATGTAGTTCATCCACGTGCATTTAAATTTTGACTGTATTCTCCCTTTAAATTATTGCAGCATATTGTAAACTTTGGGCTATATATTTTGCTTGTTGGCCTCTCCTTTTAAAGGGACAGTATACACCAAAACAAATAAGGGCTATTTTAACAAAGCTTTTTATGTAGATAAACTTTGCAATATATATGTATTAGCTATTTTGCTGCCAAAAAGTGGTAAAAATGAGACACAACCTGCAGCACTTTCAGTAAGTATGGAGATGTACGTCATACACAAGAGTTACTGAGCTAGGGCTTTCATCTCAGTCCCTAACTAGTGTGCTTAAAGCAGGAAGTCCTTAACTCACATGCCGGCTTTTTCATGCTGGAGATAGCCTGTTTGGTCTGTGTATAAGAAACATTACAAACACTCTCCCCAAAGCAGCAATACAAAGCACTGTTGTTTTTTCATTCTGTTTAACACAAATGTGGTGGAATCTCAGCCGCTCACTGCTTAATTAGAGACTGCAGACATGACTTGTTAGAGAGTGTAAAAGGTGAACATGATTTATATCCCCACTGTCCAGCCGAAAACCTTTTACACTCTTTAACAGTCACGCTTGGGTTCACCTGCTCCGTAAAAATGTGGTGGATACTTACCCCCCTCCTCAGTGTTTAGGGCACCGGACATGAAGAACGCACTCACAGCTCTATGATTTATTCTGAATAGAATAAGAGCTACTAAAATCCTATTGGCTGTTCAAATCAGCCAATAGGATTTCAGTAGCTCTCATCCTATTGGCTGATCTGAATTTGAAAAATCAAATGAGCCAATAGGAATGCAAGGGACTCCATATTTAAACGCGTATCTTGAATTCACTATTCAGTGTACAGCAGCGATTGTACGGAGGATCCTCCAAGCTCCATGGCTCCGCAGTTGCCGGTCCTGCTCCGTGCTCATCTCCGCTCTGTGCCAGCTTGGTCCTGGATGAAGAAGGAAGAGGTCCCTGCTTCGAAGAAGATGTTGGCCGCTTGGAAGAAGACTTCACCGCCTGGAACAGGACCTTCTCCGCCCGACTTCAGGAATGGTGAGTACCTATTTGGGGGGTTAGACTTAAGCTTTTTTTTTTTTTTTAGATTTGGGATTTCTGGGCACTCTTAAAAGAGCTGAATGCCCTTTTTTAAAGTCAGTAAAAGAGCTGAATGCCCTTTTAAGGGCAATGCACTTATAAATGCCCCTTTAGGGGCAATTGGTTGCTTAGGATTTTTAAGTGTTAGGTTTTTTTTATTTTGGGGGTTTGATGGGTGGGGGGGGGGGAGTTTACTGTTAGAGGGGGGGTGTAGTATTTTTTTAAGGAAAAGAGCTGTTTAACTTATGGCAATGCCCTACAGAAGACCCTTTTAAGGGCTATTGGTAGTTTAGCATTAGATTAGGGAGTGTTTTTAATTGGGGGGACTGTTTTATTTTCATAGGGATTAGGTTTATTTTTTTATTTTTGATAATTTGGTTTATTATTTTATGTAATGTTAGACTTTTTTATTTTTTGTAATCTTATATTAATTTAAATTTAGTTTTTTTATTTTCAAGTAATGTTAGCTTTTTTATTTTAATTGTAACTTAGTATTTTTTAATTTAGGTGATGGGGTTGATTTAGGGTGTGTTAGGTTAGGGGGCTTAGTAATTTAATTAGTTATTTGCGTTGGGGGGGTTTGTCGGATTAGGAGTTAATAGATTTATTAGGATTATTGCGTTGTGTGGGTTTGGCAGATTAGGGGTTAATAGTTTTATTAGATTTGGTGCGATGTGGGTTAATGGCAGATTGGGGGTTAATATACTTTATTAGGTTTATTGCGATGTGGGTTAATGGCAGATGAGGGGTTAATATACTTTATTAGGTTTATTGCGATGTGGGTTAATGGCGGATTAGGGGTTCATATACTTTATTAGGGTTATTGCGATGTGGGTTAATGGCAGATTAGGGGTTAATATACTTTATTAGTTATTGCGGTTTTGGATTGTGGTTGACAGGTAGATAGATATTGCACATGCATTAGGTGTTAGTTAATATTTTCAGGCAGTTACGGGAGTTACAATGCTCACATACTCAGTGCAACGCTTGCTGCGCCTGCCTATGTGTTGCGAGGTGAAGATGGAGTAAAATTTCTCCATTTTCGCCGCGTAAGTCCTTGCGCTGAATATGTAATACAGATTTGCGATGCAGATCTATGTTAGCTTATGGGAGTAAAAATTGCAGCCGACGGGTGAAATATACGTGTTGCATTTATATGCAGCGCTGTATATGTGATACCAAAACTGCATAAAAACCAGTGTCGCCGGCTTTTGCAGACGACGCTGCATATGTAATCTTGCCCCTGGAATGTTAGTGATATTTTAGATGGCATTTAATTCAATAGATGTAATGAAGACTGTGGCCCCAATTTATCAAAGGTCTTGTGGACCTGATCCGACACTGCGGATCAGGTCCGCAAGACCTCGCTAAATGCGGAGAGCAATACGCTCTCCGCATTTAACATTGCACCAGCAGCTTACAAGAGCTGCTAGTGCAACGCCGCCCCCTGCTGACTCCCGGCCAATTGGCCGCCAGCAGGGAGGTGTCAATCAACCCAATTGTATTCGATCGGGTTGATTTCCGGCGATTCCTGTCCGCCTGCTTACAGCAGGCGGACAGGGTTATGGAGCAGCAGTCTTTAGACCACTGCTTCATAACTTGTGTTTCTGGCGAGTCTGAAGACTCGCCAGAAACACGGCCCTTCAAGCTCCGTACGGAGCTTGATAAATATGGGCCTGTAACTTACTTTTTAATGTAGATATGAAATTCAAATTCCCCACGCTCTGCCGCTAATTACAAAAGTCAATTTTTCTCTGAGCTAAAAGTTTGAACTGTTGTCCAATCAGCTCTCTACCTTTTCGGTGACTTTTGTTAGCTAGAGTGCCAACTGGACAACAATTCAAACCGTTAGATCACAAAAAAATTACTTTTGAAGTAGGTGGCGGAGCGCAGGGTATTTAAATGTTATTCTATATTAAAAAGGAAGTTCTAGCGCATCTTCGTTACAACTGATGAATTAAACTTCATCTAAAATATCACTTACATTCCGGATCTGTTTTTGCATAGGGGAGAGTTTACCATCACTTTAAGACTGTAAAGTGGCCTCTCCAATTTATATAGAGCTGAATGTTGGCATTTAGATCCCATTGACCCCTCACCCTCCATTTATGGGTTGAGATGCTAATATTAAAAACACCCTGGTAGTTCTCTGCTCCCTTGATTTTAAGGCTTCATTTCTGATATATGGTTGCAAAGTCACAAATAAATTAGTTGACTTTGGGGACCTAAAAAATAACATGAAGTTTTATTTATTTTTCTGCAGAAATTTAGCTTTATAGATATTGCTGAGGAAGACTTAAAGGGACACTGAACCCAATTTTTTTTCTTTCATGATTCAGATAGAGCAAGACATTTTAAGCAACTTTCTAATTTACTCCTATTATCAAATTTTATTAATTCTCTTGGTATCTTTATTTGAAATGCAAGAATGTAAGTTTAGATGCTGGCCCATTTTTGGTGAACAACCTGGGTTGTCCTTGTTGATTGGTGGATAAATTAATCCACCAATTAAAAAGTGCTGTCCAGAGTTCTGAATAAAAAAAAAGCTTAGATGCCTTCTTTTTCAAATAAAGATAGCAATAGAACGAAGAAAAATTGATAATAGGAGTAAATTATAAAGTTGCTTAAAATTGCATGATCTATCTGAATCACAAAAGAAAAAATGTGGGTTCAGTGTCCCTTTAAAATGCATATTAAAATCCTTTAATTTATGTTACCATTCACTGAGAACAGAAACCTCTGACTTTTGCCTATTACAATGGCAGCTGAATGGTTAAAGGTTGTCAGGAACTATAAGGTTAAAATATCTGCCAGAATATCTCACTCAATTTGAAATGAGCTCACATATGTTTGGCTTACTGAGATTTTGCCCACTGGCTTAAATTCTGCTATCTGCTCAACTTAATCAAAATCACATGGAGAGGTTTTTATTTTATAAGACTCCAAGAGAACAAGTTGAGAGCTCACAACCAAAAGCTGAGTCAATCCAGGCAACACGGAACTGTTTCTTCTCTGTATTGAGCACATAAATCAAGACTAATCTGATTGTCATTATAAATGATATCAGGGAGCTATTTTAGGGATGGATGTTAAAGAGACATCTGTAAGTGGAAAAATGTCAGAGGTCCCTAAGGTAACGTTAATGTTAGCCACTCATGTTTTCTGTGGATCCATTATCAGGTGGATTGTGTTTTATTATTAAAGGCGGAGTTTATCAAACCGCAAGTCAGAGGTTTACCACCAAATTTTAATAGTAATATTAATAGTTTTGTCTAAATTACAGCACACTATTGCCAGCCTAATATCTAATAAGTTTATATTCCTGGGCTGTTCTCCCATCTACATTTTAATAGACTGTTATGATCCTATGATCCTGATGTCATTCGATCCAATCCATGCTTGCATATACATTTAAAGGGATATTAAACCCAATTTTTTTTCTTTCATGATTCAGATAGAACATGCAATTTTTAAGCAACTTTCTAATTTACTCCTACTATCAATTTTTCTTCGTTCTCTTGCTATCTTTAATTGAATGTAAGCATAGGAGCAGGCCCATTTTTGGTTCAGCACCCTGGGTAGCATTTGCCGATTGGTGGCTACATTGACTACAGCAATCAACAAGCACTACCCAGGTTCTGAACCAAAGATGGGCCGGCTCCTAAGCTTAAATTCCTGTTTTTCAAAAAAAAAAAAAGAGAACAAAGACAAGTTGATAATAGGAGTAAATTAGAAAGTTTCTTAAAATTGCACGCTCTGAATCATGAAAAAAAATATGGGTATAATATCACTTTATGGGATACAATATAGAGCTACTATAGTTGGCGTTTTATTCTTTGATGCCTGATGAAACAGTTAGCAGACTGAGAATTAAATTGCAGTAAAGCATTATTTTACAGAGTTGATAGCTCCAGTATTTCTTTGTGCAGTGGTGGTGGTTTAATATGCATTTTGTATGCATGGTTTGAGTCTATCTCTTGTAGAACCCCCTGCCTCATTACCAGCAGGACGTTTGCGAAGGGAACAGCAAACAGAAAACAGCCTGTTGCAGTACACTATATACAGGGAGCAGTTAATCGGAGTGCCAGACAGCTGGAGACTGAGAGTACTAGCCTACGCTTATTGCACAATTGTTTTGTGAGTTTGAGTCCTTTTCTTCTTTGAACTTCACATATTTGAACTTTACAAGATTACTCTATGTGGCGCCTCTTTGCTCCTTGTCTTTTCTAGAGTACCTACTATCATTGCCTATACAGGGCCAGATTAAGAGTGGAGTGCTAATTAATGCTCCTGTTAGAGCGTTAATTGCATTAGAAATAATAATTTTGCGCTCTTCAGGTTGCGCTCATATTATGATTTGAAAGTAAACTGTTTTCACTCTTGCGGTAACTACTAGCGCAAAAATCCAAAGTTAGAATATCACGTGTGCGTTCACGTATTCCCCTATAGAAGTCAATGGAGAAAAAAAGGAGAGAGAAAAAACTAACACCCCACTCTTGCGGAAACCCTGATCGCATATGCTCATTTGAGCCAACCCAAAATGAAAATACATAGTAAAAACCTTTATTAAATATGAATATTGCAAAAATATGCTTTTACATGTTTTCATCTACTTAACGGCAAAGCTCCAATGCACACATATATATATATATATATATATATATATATATATATATATATATATATATATATACAGTACAGGTAGCCAGGTTTACGCCAGGGTTAGGATCCAGAAACCGTTGTAAATTGAAACCCAGTTTATAATGTAAGTCAATGGGAAGTGAGGGAGTTAGGTTCCAGGCTCCTCTCAAAATTGTCATAAGTAACACCTAATACATTATTTTTAAAGCTTTGAAATTAAGACTTTAAATGCTAAACAGCATTATAAACCTAATAAAATAATCACACAACACAGAATATATAATTAAACTAAGTTAAATTAACAAAAACATTTGCTAAACAGCATTATAAACCTTATAAAATAATCACACAACACAGACTTCACTTGCATTTTTCTGCAATCAGTTCTTTCTATGCATTCCAATCTGGACTGATTTATAGACAGGAAGATCTTGTTCCTTTAAAATCTGCTCGATTACTCAGGTCTGGTTAAACTGATTAATTTCAGCTTGTTTGGTTTGCTGCAACACAAGCGGACAGCTCCACCTACTGGCTATTTTAATAAATGAAGTTCAAAAAGGAAAAAAGTCTGTTGACTCAAAGTTGTTTGCTGGGAAAACTTGTTTATTGCAAAAATCCAAAACAAGTCTTAGTAAACAAAGTAAAGTACAAAGGGTCACAGTGAGGAACGCCTGACGCGTTTCGCGCATGCGTAGATGCGCTTCTTCAGAGGCTAATTAGTTTGTGGCCAATACAGCTTTTTAAACCTTACAACCACCAATCCTGGGGTGGCTTTGGAAGATGGCCAATGGGTGCAACATATCCAAACAACAGTGTGTTAACATTTAATATGCAATCAATGTGTTTTCAGATGATTGCTGTTTGGAAGGGGCACATCTTAATTCTAAATTCACTGTTGACAACTCATTTGTATAAATACAAAGCATATAAATCAACACTATTCACTATAAAACTAAGCATTTTAAACAGTAAATATAAACAAAATTATGTAAATAAAATATACAAAAAGTCTATGATAAAAAATAATAAATGAGAAGTAAATAAAAATTGTATAATATAGTTTCCTAAGAATCCTAAAATAAACAGCATTATAAACCTAATAAAATAATCACACAACACAGAATATATAATTAAACTAAGTTAAATTAACAAAAACATTTGCTAAACAGCATTATAAACCTTATAAAATAATCACACAACACAGACTTCACTTGCATTTTTCTGCAATCAGTTCTTTCTATGCATTCCAATCTGGACTGATTTATAGACAGGAAGATCTTGTTCCTTTAAAATCTGCTCGATTACTCAGGTCTGGTTAAACTGATTAATTTCAGCTTGTTTGGTTTGCTGCAACACAAGCGGACAGCTCCACCTACTGGCTATTTTAATAAATGCACTGCTTCTCAATGCTTTTCATAGGCAGTCACATGACTTGAAAAAAAGGTTGTTATTCTGAAACGGTGTAAATTGAACCGTTGTAAAACGAGGGCCACCTGGTATATATGTCTATATATGTAAACATATGTATTTATTTGTACACACACACACACACACACACACACATATATATATATATATATATATATATATATATATATATATATACACATATACATCTTTAGACATGTATATGTAAATATCTCAATGTTAAAGTCCTTTGGCAGTCTTTGTTTTTTTCTAACACCTGAGATCTCATATCTTTGAGCCTCTATAACCTTTGCGTGCAATATTGTTTTGAATAATTTTTATTTGCTAGTGTAATTATGAGTGTAATCATACTTTGTAATGTATCTTTTATGTGTTTTGTGACACTTTTATGCTTCACGAAACAGTTAACCAGAGCTTTGAAGTTGTCGTAATAATTCTAGCGTAAATTGTGATTGAGCTCAAGTATTCGCTTTTACTTTCAACTCCCCTCGCGATAAACCCCTTATCTCTAAGGCGCAAACGTTTGCGCTCCACTCATAATCTATACCACAATTGGAAGTAGAGCAACCTGAGTGTGGAATATTTTACTTTTGGACTCACTCTAATATTTTTACACATACTATTTATTTTAGTTGCTTTTTATTTTTCTTTGATGTTTCTATCGTATTGTTTTTTAATATTTTTGTTTGGTACCTCTATAATCTTCTCCTTAGTGTGTAGTTTTATTTTTTTGCACTTTGTGCCTTAAAGCTATATAGGCAGCCTGAAGGCTCCATGACTATATTATATATATATAAAATTATGCAGGCACACACAGTTGTTAGTGCAACTAACTACTAGTGAAAGGAACTCTGTAAGCTAAGCAGTGTGTGCAGCCAGGGCACGCTACCTTGGTGTCGGGTTGTGCTACTCAAATGAACTATAAAAATGTATTGTACAAGAGTCCATTGCCAGGTGGGCCACAGTGTTAAAAAAATTGAAAACCTATGGTTAAAGTGATGATAAACATTCCCCTTTGTATAAACAGAATTGGAATGTTAGCAATATTTTAGATAGAGTTTAATTAATCAGTTCTAAGGAAGATACGTTTTAACTTAAAAATGTAGTACTGAAACTTAAATACCCCGCTCACTGGCCGCCTACTTTAAAAGTAATGTTTTTGTGAGCTAAAGATTTTGACTGTTGTCCAATCGGCGCTCTAGCCATATGGCACTCGCACAGGTTTTTTGTAGCTAGAGCATTTATTGGTGAACAGTTTAACCCCTTAATGACCACAGCACTTTTCCATTTTCTGTCCGTTTGGGACCAAGGCTATTTTTACATTTTTGCGGTGTTTGTGTTTAGCTGTAATTTTCATCTTACTCATTTACTGTACCCACACATATTATATACCGTTTTTCTCGCCATTAAATGGACTTTCTAAAGATACCATTATTTTCATCATATCTTATAATTTACTATAAAAAAATTTATAAAATATGAGGAAAAAATTGAAAAAAACACACTTTTTCTAACTTTGACCCCCAAAATCTGTTACACATCTACAACCACCAAAAAACACCCGTGCTAAATAGTTTCTAAATTTTGTCCTGAGTTTAGAAATACCCAATGTTTACATCTTCTTTGCTTTTTTTGTAAGTTATAGGGCCATAAATACAAGTAGCACTTTGCTATTTCCAAACCATTATTTTTCAAAATTAGCGCTAGTTACATTAGAACACTAATATCTTTCAGGAATCTCTGAATATCCATTGACATGTATATAATTTTTTTTAGTAGACATCCCAAAGTATTGATCTAGGCCCATTTTGGTATATTTCATGCCACCATTTCACCGCCAAATGCGATTAAATACAAAAAATCGTTCACTTTTTTACAAATTTTTTTCACAAACTTTTGGTTTCTCACTGAAATTATTTACAAACAGCTTGTGCAATTATGGCTTAAATGGTTGTAAATTCTTCTCTGGGATCCCCTTTGTTCAGAAATAGCAGACATATATGGCTT
Organism: Bombina bombina; assembly: GCF_027579735.1. NCBI lineage: Eukaryota > Metazoa > Chordata > Amphibia > Anura > Bombinatoridae > Bombina > Bombina bombina. Next base: position 1,080,967,417 of record NC_069499.1, on the reverse strand, counting down.
TGGCGTTGCTTTTTAGTAATTAGAAGGCTGCTAAATGCCACTGCGCACTACACGTGTATTATGCCCAGCAGTGAAGGGGTTAATTATGGAGCATGTAGGGAGCTTCTAGGGTTAATTTTAGCTTTAGTGTAGTGTAGTAGACAACCCCAAGTATTGATCTAGGCCCATTTTGGTATATTTCATGCCACCATTTCACCACCAAATGCGATCAAATTAAAAAAAACGTTAAATTTTTCACAATTTTAGGTTTCTCACTGAAATCATTTACAAACAGCTTGTGCAATTATGGCACAAATGGTTGTAAATGCTTCTCTGGGATCCCCTTTGTTCAGAAATAGCAGACATATATGGCTTTGGCGTTGCTTTTTGGTAATTAGAAGGCCGCCAAATGCTGCTGCATTTCACACGTGTATTATGGCTAGCAGTGAAGGGGTTAATTATGTAGCTTGTAGGGAGCTTGCAGGGTTAATTTTAGCTTTAGTGTAGAGCTCAGCCTCCCACCTGAAACATGAGACCCCCTGATCCCTCCCAAACAGCTCTCTTCCCTCCCCCACCCCCCAATTGTCCCCGCCATCTTAAGTACTGGCAGAAACTCTGCCAGTACTAAAATAAAAGCTATATTTGGGGGTTTTTTGTGTTTTTTTTTAGCATATTTACATATGCTGCTGTGTAGGATCCCCCCTTAGCCCCCAGCCTTACTGATCCCCCACCAAAGAGCTCTCTAACCCTCCCCCTCTGCCTTAATGGGCGCCATCTTGGGTACTGGCAGCTGTCTGCCAGTACCCAGTTTAGTGAAAAAATGTGCCTTTTTAAAAAAAAAAAAAACCCTTTTCTGCAGTGTAGCTTCCCTCCCCCCCAAGATCAACCCCCCACCCCTTCCACATCTCTTAGCTGTTATTTACAGCTTTCAAAAAGTTATTTTTATGTAGTTTTTAAACTTTATTTTTCTGTAGTGTAGCGGTTCCCTCCCGCTCCCGCCCCGTGCACGCGCCCGCCCGCCGCCCCCCGTGCGCGCTCCCGCCCCTCCCGCCCCCGATCCCGCCCCCCTCCACTCCACTGGGCACATCGATGGCCGCCCACCCGCCTCCCAGACTTGCTCCCACCCACCAACGATACCGGCCACCGATGTCCGGTGCAGAGAGGGCCACAGAGTGGCTCTCTCTGCATCGGATGGCCAAGGGGGGTTATTGCAGGATGCCTCCATATCGAGGCATCACTGCAATAACCGGAAAGCAGCTGGAAGCAAGCAGGATCGCTTCCAGCTGCTTTCCAGACCAAGGACGTACGCCACACGTCCTCGGTCATTAACTGTATTTTTTTTGAGGACGTGTGGCGTACGTCCTTGGTCCTTAAGGGGTTAAACCAGAAGCTCACAAAAAAATTACTTTTGAAGTGGGTGGCTGGAGTGCTGGGTATTTGAATTTCAGCGCTACATTAATAAGTCAGTTAAACCGTATCTTTAGTACAACTGATGAATTAAAGTCCATCTAAAATATTTCTAACATTCTAGATCTGCTTATACAAAGGGGAAAGTTTACCATCACTTGAAAAGGGGTATTCTAATTCAAATATAACATGATATAATTTGATAAAGCATATAATGTTTGCATTACTGATCCTAGCTATGTGTTTAACTCCAAAAGAAGGATTAACCACATAGGTAAAGACCCACTCATGAAATACTAGTATTGCAGCTCCTGAGCAAGAAACCAACAGTGATTGGCAGGTATGTGTGACTGCTGCTTCTGATTGCCTCACTAATGGTTCCCTGCTTTGGAGTTGCATTCTTGTGGCTACAGATTAGGACTTTATATAAGTGCTTAACCTTTTTCATTGGTTAAATACACAGCTAGGATCAAAAAAGTTCTCATGCTAATTAATTAGATTGTCATTTTTACTTTAGAAAAGGGGCTTGGCATGGTAGACAAAAATTTATGGAAAAGTGAGTAAAAAAGAGAGAGATTACCAGAACACACCTTATCTGAGGGTACAGTAGGCTGTAGAGTTAATACAAGCTGAGGAAAATGAACTGTCATTATCAGTTACTGCACTTGTAACTCCTACACAAAATATTTCTTATGTGATTGGTTTGAGAACATTCGTTGTCTTTTTAAGTGGACGAATACAATGCAAATCTTTGCAAATCCCATATTTTTGGGTATATTTTCACTAAAAACTGGTGGCGCTAAATGGTACTCCTCTTGAATTCTGAGGGCCTATATAGGGTCAGATTACTAGTGGAGTGGTATTAAATGCTCCCACTCTAACTCCATAAGAGGTAAGCTTGTTGTACGTGTCGTGTAGCGCTCGTATTACAAGTTAAAAGCAAATTGTTTTTGCATGAGCGCTAACCCGATACATGCAAAAAGACGAACTTAGGATACCACATACACATAACTGTATTCCCCAAAGAAGTCAATGGAGCAAAAAAACACCCTACTCACTTGCAAACTCAATCGCATATTCTCGCGTGTGCCAACACGACATGAAAATATGAATATTTTGCATTCCAATGTTCTTCACTTAGCAGAATATGTTCTATTTATTCATAAAAACATATTTCTACATATATCTGATGGTATATTGGTACTATATATTTCTAGATGATTAGTACAGATATATACTGTATATATATATATATATATATATATATGAAATCTATTTATAAATACATAGAACATATTCCCCTATGTGAAGAACATTGGAATGTATAATATTTACAGTAGATACACAGTATATTACTTTATTAAAAATAAATTTTGTGGGGGCGTTGCCAAGAGGCAACCATGACGGATGGAAAATACTAACACTCAGAAGGATGACTCCCTATTCTAACGATTATCTTTGGAACTGTGGACAATCCGCCCAGAACAATCTTACAATCTGCTTTCTAAAACTCCCCTTAACAGAAATATGCTTTCTTACTACTACGCTGCAATGCGGGGGATCGATTATAGATTGTTAGATATTTGATGAAGGCCTCACACGCGGACCTTCACACCACCCTCATCCTGGCTACTTAAGTAAATCTGAAGCTGTGGATCTACTCGGCTATTTAGCTTCAACGCCCACAAGAGAGAACATCAGCTAACCTCACAACGTCTCTATTATCAAGCCGTAACATAACAGACTGCAGGCAGGAGAATTTATAGAAAGATCTCGTTATGGCAGCAGACCTCCTCAAATGCCTGGGACAGTCGATGGATCTTAGATACAGCCAGCTATTAACCAATATACGCTCCCTAGGCAAAGTACGGATAACTTCAACACCCATGCCGCACGAGAGGAGACGTCAGTGGAGCGGCTTCAGGAAACGCAACAGACTGAGGTTCATGCACTTGCCTGGAGATGCACTGACACAGCGCAGCCCATTTCTGTGAATACCTTCAGCTCTCTCATAGCTCTAGCTTCTGAAGATGCGTACAGTCTGACAGAGCAGAGAAAGACACACTTGGATTTCTTTGCTACGCTTCCAGCACCAGGAACACCCGCGCAGCCACTTAAGCTCAGAGACATATTGAGTACACTACTTTACCAGCTCTCTCAGCAGGGATTTCGGATAAAGGCACCACATGGCCCAGTTAGCCATTGACGATCACTAGAACTCTAGACTGCGGTAACGGGGTCTGTTAGACAGCAATTTAACGCTCCTTCACAATTTCAAGCCATAAAAATAGGTGTTGGGTAATCTTATTTTTCTTCCAATACAGGTATTCCCAGTGCTTGGACTTTTGTCATTGTGGTCTGGACTACTCTTACTGGATTTTAAGATTAGGGCATCTTAATGAGAATGATCAAGTTTGATAATGGTGTCCAACCCACTACTTGTCTAATCTATATGCTTTTAATCCAGTGTCAGTTATGCACCCCACTAATAGTATTTACTTTCAGTAAAGCTGACCCACTTTTAGCCTGAATATTTAGGATGATGGATCTATATCTTTATACATGCATGCTGTCTAAATATGTGTGTATATACATGTTCTCTGGAACTTAGGATATATGCTATAATTATTAATTTATCTATCATAGTGGGGCAGAAAGAAACTTAGGTTAACCCATAGACTCATTTAGCAAGCTTCTTAGTCTGTTCTTTCATATGCTGATTGTGTGCAAAGTATTTCATATAGGTATATTTACAATAGTTTAAAGATATCCACCTATAACATATATCCTACTCTTTCTAAGGCAGGTCTTATATTTGTGTTCTTGTCATATATCCTGGGTCGAACATTTTACAACTGACTATTCTGCTTACATATGGAAGTATATAATGATGTTATGTTGTTTTGTTTACATTAAGGTTATACACTATTCTAATTAGCTTATATTTTAAAACATAGGGCTCTATTTTGCTCACTCTGAGAAACATGCTAGTCAGGTATAATGTACCTTTTTTTGTGATTTTTCATTTTTTAACCACATAACCTTCTTTTGGACACCTTTACTTATCACTCATCACTCCTACCGGATAAAGTGGAAGAAGATTTTGTATTAGGTCACCACAGAGGGACTTGGACATTTATCTTATCACTAGGGACTTGCAATATTAAGTGCGGAAACGCACGTATATCATTTGACACATATCTATATATCAATACTATTATCACTTTATATATTTTATGTATATGTATCTACTTATTTTAATTATTCCATATTTATTGATATAATATTACCCCTCCTGATCTGAGAGGAGTATATTGTAGTTTGTATTTTATATTTAGTCAACCATAGACTAGATTTCTTCTTCGTGATTTTATCTCAGTTTTTTAACATTTTGTGAACGCTATCAGTTTTTTATGATACATGGATCCATGATTATATGTTTTTATGTTCTTTTATGTCAAGTTTTTATATAACTGGTCATATTTTATAGCTGTGAATATACTGTATAATAAAATCTGTAACTAATATATATTTTACCTTTAATCAAGTGTACACTATTAATCAGCTTATCCAATCGATATCCTTCGCCCATTTTGAGGCGCTCCCTAGATCCCACACCCACTTTAACTAATCACAAGATATACTAGGTATCTTGACTTTGGGGAGCTAGAAGGAAATAGAGAGGGCGCTGTGAGACCCCCCCCCCCCCATCCTAAGACGTTACTGTAAATAATTTCAGTTAGAAACCTAATATTTGTGAAAAAGTTTGTGAAAAAGTGAACAATTTTTTTTATTTGATCGCATTTTGCGGTGAAATGGTGGCATGAAATATACCAAAATGGGCCTAGATCAATACTTTGGGATGTCTACTAAAAAAATATATATACATGTCAAGGTATATTCAGGGATTTCTGACAAATATCAGTGTTCCAATGTAACTAGCGCTAATTCTGAAAAAAAAAAATGGTTTGGAAATAGCAAAGTGCTACTTGTATTTATTGCCCTATAACTTACAAAAAAAGCAAAGAACATGTAAACATCAGGTATTTCTAAACTCAGGACAAAATTTAGAAACTATTAGATGTACAACAGATTTTGGGGGTCAGAGTTAGAAAAAGTGTGTTTTTTTCAATTTTTCATCATATTTTATAAAAAACAATTATGGTAAATTATAAGATATGATAAAAATAATGGTATCTTTAGAAAATCCATTTAGTGGCGAGAAAAACGGTATATAATATGTTTGGGTACAGTAAATGAGTAAGTTGAAAACTGCAGCTAAACACAAACACCGCAGAAATGTAAAAATAGCCCTGGTCCTTAAAGGAAAGAAATTGAAAAATGGCCTTGTCCTTAAGGGGTTAAGTGTAACTTACTTTGTAATGTATTTTCACGCCCTGTAGCAGCCATCTCCACCCCCCTTATCAGTGTTTAGACACAAGCATTATATTTCAACTGAGTTCACAGCTTCTAGGCATGCTCCAACAGCTAATCCCTATTCACTTTTGCATTTTACAAAAAAAAACAATAAACATAGATACAACCATAAAAGGAATTGTGTGGAGGGAATTAGAGCTTTACAATTCAGAAACTAAAAAGAAAGGGTTAATGGTGAGGCACTGCAATATACATTTGCAGGTAAAGTAATTAAAGTACATATTATATTATTTTGTCTCTATCCCAACTTGTTTAATGTCCCTTTAACCAGAGCTCTTCATTCTAGCATAAATCGGGATTGCGCTCAAGGGATCGCATTTACTTTCAACTTGGGATACGAGCGATATACCTGATGCGCGCAAACACCTGCGATAAACCCCTTTTCTCTCATGCATAACTGTTAACGCACTACTTGTAACCTAGCCCATAGTGTTTGCAAAATAATGTCAGTCAAAAAAAAAAAAATGTACCAAGTTATATGAGAGGAAGGTCTTAAATGTTGTATAAGTCCCACTAATATGAGATACAGTCCATTTATCAGTGGCAGTAATTTCCACCTTGCAGTGGATACAGCAGATGCTTCCACTATGAGCTCATTCTATTTTCCCAGTTCAGTAGTATTCTCAGCTTAGATTGAGGCTATAATCATCAGCAATCTGTCATTTTAATTAGTCTTTATTTAATAAGCCCAAATAATATGAGGGAAATATTATGTATTCAATAAACCATTCTCAACATGAATCTGTTGTGTCTGATGTTCTGCCTACAGCTCTCCAATCATTGTAAAGTTTGACAATCTGGAAACAGTAGGGGAGCAAAGTGCAATTTTTATGGTCCTTTTTGTTTTCTAGACGTCATGGGGTCGATCCAATAAAAATCGTCGCCCGCAAAAGCTGGCGACGCCAATATTTGCGCAGGGTTTGGTATCCTATATACGGCGTAACCTAGAAGTTACGCGCGTATATTTCTGCCGTCGCCCGTAGTTTTTTGGGCCATAGGCAGGTATACCAAACCCGCGCAGTTTGGTATCCAATATACAGCGTAAGGACTTACGTGGCGAAAATGGAGAAATCTTACTCCATTTTCACCTCGCCACAAAAAGCAGCCGTAAGAAGCCTTACGCTGACTATTGGAGCCCCGTAACTCCCTAAACTGGCTGCTAAAATAAACCTAACACCGAACGCATGCGCAATGTCTATCTCCCTGTCAACCGCGATCTGCTAAAATAAACCTAACACCTAACGCATGCGCAATGTCTATCTCCCTGTCAACCGCGATCCCCCGCCACAATCCCTAATAAAGTATTTAACCCCTAAACCGCCGCCATCTACATAAACTAACCCCCTACTGTGAGCCCCTAAAACCGCCACCATCTAACTGATCTATCCCCTAATGTGAACCCCTAAAACCGCCACCATCTAACTGATCTATCCCCTAATGTGAACCCCTTACACCGCCGCCATCTATATTAAAATTATTAACCCCTAATTTAATCTACCTACCCCGCCGCCAGCTATATTATCTATATTAACCCTAAGTATATTATAGTTAACATAGTTATTACATTATATATATTAACTATATTAACCCTAATTATATTAGGGTTAATATAGTTACTATAGTATTTATATAAACTATATTAACTCTATCTAACCCTAACACCCCTAACTAAATTCTTATTAAATAAATCTAATTCATATTATAAACTAAAATATTCCTATTTAAATCTAAATACTTACCTATAAAATAAACTCTAAGATAGCTACAATGTAATTAATAATTACATTATAGCTATGTTAGGGTTTATATTTATTTTACAGGTAAATTGTTAATTATTTTAACTAGGTATAATAGCTATTAAATAGTTATTAACTATTTAATAGCTACCTAGTTAAAATAATTACCCAATTACCTGTAAAATAAATCCTAACCTAAGTTACAAATACACCTACACTATCAATAAATTAAATAAACTACAAATATCTATCTAAAAATACAATTAAATAAACTAAACTAAATTACAAAAAAAAAAACCACTAAATTACAAAAAATAAAAAAAAGATTACAAGATTTTTAAGCTAATTACACCTATTCTAAGCCCACTAATAAAATAATAAAGCCCCCCAAAATAAAAAAATTCCCTACCCTATTCTAAATTAAAAAAAGTTCAAAGCTCTTTTACCTTACCAGCCCTTAAAAGGGCCTTTTGTGGGGGCATGCCCCAAAGAAAACTGCTCTTTTGCCTGCAAAAAACCCCACAATACCACCCCCCAACATTACAACCCACCACCCACATACCCCTAATCTAACCCAAACCCCCCTTAAATAAGCCTAACACTACCCCCCTGAAGATCTCCCTACCTTGTATTCACCCAGCCGGGCCGAACTCCTCATCCGATCCAGGCGATGTGTTCCAGCAAGCGGCAGTGAAGTCTTCTTCCATCCGGGCGATGTCTTGAAGCAAGCGGCAGAGAGTCTTCTTCCATCGGCGACGTCTTCAAGCAAATCGGCATCTTCAATCTTCTTTCTTCGCTCCTCCGCTGCGGAGCATCCTTCCGGCACGACGACTTCCCGACGAATTAGGTTCCTTTAAATGACGTCATCCAAGATGGCGTCCGCTGAATTCCGATTGGCTGATAGGATTCTATCAGCCAATCGGAATTAAGGTAGAAAAATCTGATTGGCTGATTGAATCAGCCAATCAGATTCAAGTTCAATCCGATTGGCTGAACCAATCAGCTAATCGGATTGAACTTGAATCTGATCTTAGGGGGCTTAGAATAGGTGTAATTAGCTTAAAAATCTTGTAATCTTTTTTTTATTTTTTGTAATTTAGTGTTTTTTTTTTTTTGTAATTTAGTTTAGTTTATTTAATTGTATTTTTAGATAGATATTTGTAGTTTATTTAATTTATTGATAGTGTAGGTGTATTTGTAACTTAGGTTAGGATTTATTTTACAGGTAATTGGGTAATTATTTTAACTAGGTAGCTATTAAATAGTTAATAACTATTTAATAGCTATTATACCTAGTTAAAATAATTAACAATTTACCTGTAAAATAAATATAAACCCTAACATAGCTATAATGTAATTATTAATTATATTGTAGCTATCTTAGGGTTTATTTTATAGGTAAGTATTTAGATTTAAATAGGAATATTTTAATTAATAATATTAATATTAGATTTATTTTAATAAGAGTTTAGTTAGGATGTTAGAGTTAGATAGGGTTATTATACTTAATATATATATAATATAATAGCGATATTAACTATATTAACCCTAATATAATTAGGGTTAATATAGTTAATATATATAATATAATAACTATATTAACTATATTAACCCTAATATAATTAGGGTTAATATAGTTAATATAGCTGGCGGCGGTGTAGGGGGATTAGATTAGGGGTTAATACATTTATTATAGGTGGCCGCGGTGTAGGGGGATGTAGATTGTAGGCAAAAGAGCAGTTTACTTTGTGACAAAGCCCCGCCAAAAGCCCTTTTAAGGGCTGGCAAAAGAGCTGTTACTTTGGGGCATGCCCCGCAAAAAGCCCTTTTAAGGGCTGGCAAAAGAGCTGTTACTTTGGGGCAATGCCACGCAAAAAGCCCTTTTCAGGGCTATTTGTAGGGTTAGACTTAGGTTTAGTGGTAGGGATAGTTTAGTATTTTAGGGGTTAAATAATTTAATATAGATGGCGGCAGGGTAGGGGGATTAGATTAGGGGTTAATAATTTTAAAATAGATAGCGGCGGGGTAGGGGCTCACTTTAGGGGGTAGGTAAGGTAGATGGCGGCGGTGTTAGGGGCTCACTTTAGGGGGTTATAGATTTAATATAGCTGGCGGCGGTTTAGGGGTTAATAACTTTATTAGGTAGCGGCGGGCTCCGGGAGCGGCGGTTTAGGGGTTAATACATATTTTATTATTAGGCTAGTGAGGGGGGATAGCGTATAGAGGGTTAGACGTGTCGGGCTATGTTAGGGAGGCGTGTTAGACGTGTCGGGCTATGTTAGGGAGGCGTGTTAGACAGTGCGGGTAATTTAGACTTTAGTCAGGTTTTGTAGGCGCCGGCAGTTTCTAACGTGCCGCAAGTCACTGGCGATGCCAGAAATTTGTACTTGCGCAGATTTCTGGACATCGCTGGTTTATCAGACTTACGGCACGTTAGCATCTGACGGCGACATATATGGGATAGCTCGAGTTGTGAGCTGAAACTGCGGGCGATGCGGGTTCCCTCGCTTGCGCCGCAAACTACGATCTATATCGGATCGACCCCCATGTTAGCTATCAAGGTTGGTCATATGGTAAAGTTCTACAAGTCTGAAGAAGGGTCCCAAAGTATTTTACTGTGAAAGTGAAATGCCCTGCTTCATTGTTACTGGCTCATTTGAAAAGATAGACTTTGCAGCCATTTTGCCACATAATTGTGACAGATTAAAAAGACAATGTTTAGAGACAAGGAATTATATCAGTGGTAAAAGACAGAGAAAAAGGAACAAAGAAAGGATAGTGTGACAGAAAGAGGGGGTCATCTTTAGAGTTGATATGTGAGGTTACTGGGTGTGCATTATCAAGTAAAGAGAATATGACCCTTCTACTAGTTAGTTATAATTCACATGATGTTTGTAATTAATGCTGTTGGGCACAAACACACACACACACACACATATATATATATATATATATATATATATATATATATATATATATATATATATATACACACAGTATAAATCTGCAATTTTTGCTTTTGTAAATCCAAAGCACAATCAGGTTACACTCCGTATTAAAAATACACGGAAACTGGCATGATAAATCAGCCTTATGCATTTCAGGCGCCCAGTAGAGGACCTACTCAACAGAGGGCACTGGTGCAAAATATTATTTGGGCCCCTAAAGGTAACTCATTAGCAAAATTATTAATTTACATGCTGCTCTATATAATGATTTAGAGGATAGATGAACACTAACCTGCACTAATAAAAGGCTCCCCTGCATTCTGCATACACCTATGTATAGACTGGCTGCTATGCACCCCCCCCCCAAGCCATTGGGCCCTGGTGCAACTGCACCTGCTGCACCAATGGTAGTTCCACCCCTGCAGGCAATCTCTGTGGCTAACTCACACTTTAGAGTGCAAGCTATTTGTGCTTTGAATTTACAAATATTGCAGTGGCTTAGTTAACCACTCTTGTTCTACACCTCTCAGCACTCTGGGATTTATAGTGATTATGGAGGTGCTCTGGGTCAATGAACATTGCAGCAGAAGTGCTTGGTAGTGACTGCTGTTTTGATAGATAGGATTTGTTTATATCTTACTTGAGTATAAGTATATTTTAGGTGGCTGTTTTCAAAGTGTTCATATATCCCCAGCATGTAAAGTGTGTCTGAAGGTTATACAGTATAGAGTGGTAGTTTTTTAGAAACAAAACAAAAACACAACTCTTTTGGATTGTGTTTTGTTTTTACACAAATTATACCTTCTATGCGTTCTTCCTGGAGTTGAAAAATGACAATGCTGATGGTTTGCTATGGCAGATGCAACTGTATCCAGGGAGTCCCCCGTCTATGGCACCTACACAAAAATGCACTGGCACCTTGACAAACCAGGAAATTAATTGTCTTTACAAAACACAGCCTGGATATACATATTTTGTTATGATAGCAAAACAAGTTCTATGGAAACCATTGTAAAACTGTGAAGCAAGCTGCTCTAGAGGGATGGGGAAAGCCGTCTTTTTTTTTTCTTTTTTTTGTACTTGGCACTCTTTTTGGTTGGAAGAGTAAAGTTTTAATTTTGGGGGAGGGAAGAGGAGGGGTCTCAGGAGAGCTTTTTTTCCATTTAGGAAATCATGCCAACCTGGCTAGAAGTCATCTTCTTTCCAGCTGCTGTCTTCCAAACATGTCGGCTTTCCTAAAGATAGTCTTTTCAGTGGCTGTGAAGGGTGGAAAACATGAAGCATGAATGGATTAGGACAGAATAACTGGGTTTCCCTTTATAAACAGCTGCTAACAAGCTCCTTCAAATGTGTTTTGGGTTCATTCACGGTGCTGTATTCACGAGCAGCTGGGAAACTACTGTTAGTAAAGAGACTTGAACAAGCCACAGTTTATGTTAATCATGACTACCTGATAGTGGCTGAGGCAGTGCTATTATCATTTTTCCCCAGTTTGTTCAAATACACAGAGTGTAGATGTTTTTAGCAAACATGTCTCTCCTTGTAGTATAAAATATGATCACAAACATTATAAAAACGTTTTTATAAAAGAAGCTAAGAGATAAATTATGTTGTTAACTTATTTATTTAGAAAATGTTCCTGCTTTGCTGAATAGGATATTTATTTTCAAAAAAGGATGAAGAGTTTAATATTAAAGATACAGTATATTCAAAGTTAAACATTTATACATCTGATAGAGTATTCAATTTTAAACAACCTTATAGTTTACTTCTATTATCTAATTTGCTTAATTCTCTTGGTATCCTTTATTGAAAAGTATACCTAGGTAGGCTCAGGAGCAGCAATAAATTACTCATAGCTAGTTGCTAATTGGTGGTTGCACATATATGCCTCTTGTCATTGGTTCATCTGATGTGTTCAGCTAGCTCCCAGTTGTGCATTGTTGCGCCTTCAACAGAATAAAGCTAATTTTATAAAACCACTTAAAATGATATGCTCGGTCTGAATCATGAAAGAACATGTTTAGGTTGTATGTCCCTTAAAAATATTCATGTCCACCAAGTTAATTTATAGCAGTTTACCCATATTGCTAGAATTTAGAAGCTTGTCTGATGTCTGGGTGTAATGTTGCATATCCCCGAGAGCTGCAGTTTAGGAAAATACACCCTGAATGTAAACAGCTTCTTTAGTGACATTGTCTAGCTTGCAAGTAAGATTCTTTAGAATTTTTCCATTTCTTCTGCCTAAACCAGCACTCTTTTTTTAGAGTTAATGGGATGATTTGAGTTACAAATCACTTTCTCTTGAATACAAAAAGAAGTAATTGTGCCTCATTTAACAAGTATTTAAATGACTTATTTGTTAAGATAGCAGAGAGAGAGAGTTGTCTAAACTTGCATTCAAATTCTCAAAACTGTATCTCATCTCTGGCATAAGCTATTTATATATCATGAATAAATTAACCTGAAAATGCACATCAAATACATATTGCCTGAGGCTTATCAATTGTAAAAATAGAAACATTAGAGTCGAATTACTGACAATGAAAGATGCTGATATGATAACATACCAATTTTAGATTTCAAATGCCTTAACATGTTCTGTAATTGAAATCTATTTGGAAGCAGTGCACATTTTCCAAGCTTACACAGGTTGTAACTAGTTATCGTTGTTTTAATGTCCATTGACAAATGAAAAGTATATGTAAAGGGTGTCACCGACATTCTTTTTGATATTTAAAGGAATAGTCTAGTCAAAATTACATTTTCACGATTCAGATAGATCATGCAATTTTAAGCAACTTTCTAATTTACTCCTATTATCAAATTTTCTTTATTCTCTTGGTATCTTTATTTGAAAAAGCAAGAATGTAGGCTTAGAAGCAGGACCGTTTTTGGTTCAGCACCTGGGTAGCGCTTGCTAATTGATGTCTAAATGTAGCCATCAGCAAGTGCTAACCAGGTGCTGAACCAAAAAATGGGCCGGCTCCTAAACGTACATTCGTGCTTTTTCATATAAAGATTCCAAGAAAATGAAGAAAAATTGATAATAGGAGTAAATTAGAAAGTTGCTCAAAATGACATGGTCTATCTGAATCATGAATTTTAATTTTGAGTAGACTATCCCTTTAATGGTTTGTGAGAACAGAAGGACAACCAGGAGCCCATCATATCTAGCTCACTACCACAATATCTTAGCTGGCTAAGACTGGGTCTATGTGGAGTCTGCAATGTTGCTGCGAGCACCTTTAATTGATATATGAATTCTAAACAGACTTATGGGAAGCAGCCTCAGATAGTTTGAAATGTTGTCTTATGGTCTTTACCAGGGTCTATTTTAATATGCTTCTAATATTGAATATTTCTGCCTATTCACTTAAATCTAAGTGTTTTTTAAGGTACCCACAGAAATAATACAGTTTTTTATTTGGCAGTCCAATAGCTCTGACATCAACAATGCCACAAAATAAAACCAGCAGTTATTGCCAGGTGATTATTATCATGATAATACTTGACAGCTGTAAGGACTTAATTGGATCGTCCTCTTTCAAATGAGGGGTCTTGTTATATATTTTTAAAACGAGGAGTGATAATGTGCTCTTTAGATTCACCAGAAACCCCCAAATGTGACCAATGCTATTAGGTATTTGTTAGTGTATTGACAACCAGCTGACATCTCAACAGACATAGCCCTCTCGTTTGAAAATATATGATTACATATTATATTGTGTGTGTGTGTGGGGGGGGCGGGGCATGATAGGTGATACCACACCCGCCTAATTTAGTTTTATATACATGGTTTTATAAGGTGAGCTACTGTTTAATGCCAATCACCTGATAGACTGCTAGGTATGATCCCCTCATTTGATTTAAAGGGATGTTAAACATTATTTCATTGTTGTAATAACAAAAGCACTAAGGCCTAGATTTAGAGTTCGGCGGTAAAAGGGCTGTTAACGCTCCGCAGGTTTTTTTCTGGCCGCACCATAAATTTAACTCTGGTATCGAGAGTTCAAACAAATGCTGCGTTAGGCTCCAAAAAAGGAGCGTAGAGCATTTTTACCGCAAATGCAACTCTCGATACCAGAGCTGCTTACGGACGCGGCCGGCATCAAAAACGTGCTCGTGCACGATTCTCCCATAGGAAACAATGGGGCTGTTTGAGCTGAAAAAAAACCTAACACCTGCAAAAAAGCAGCGTTCAGCTCCTAACGCAGCCCCATTGTTTCCTATGGGGAAACACTTCCTACGTCTGCACCTAACACTCTAACATGTACCCCGAGTCTAAACACCCCTAACCTTACACTTATTAACCCCTAATCTGCCGCCCACGCTATCGCTGACCCCTGCATTACACTTTTAACCCCTAATCTGCCGCTCCGTAAAACGCCGCCACCTACGTTATCCCTATGTACCCCTAATCTGCTGCCCTAACATCGCCGACCCCTATGTTATATTTATTAACCCCTAATCTGCCCCCCACAACGTCGCCGACACCTGCCTACACTTATTAACCCCTAATCTGCCGAGCGGACCTGAGCGCTACTATAATAAAGTTATTAACCCCTAATCCGCCTCACTAACCCTATCATAAATAGTATTAACCCCTAATCTGCCCTCCCTAACATCGCCGACACCTACCTTCAATTATTAACCCCTAAACTTCCGATCGGAGCTCACCGCTATTCTAATAAATGGATTAACCCCTAAAGCTAAGTCTAACCCTAACACTAACACCCCCCTAAGTTAAATATAATTTTTATCTAACGAAATAAATTAACTCTTATTAAATAACTTATTCCTATTTAAAGCTAAATACTTACCTGTAAAATAAATCCTAATATAGCTACAATATAAATTATAATTATATTATAGCTATTTTAGGATTAATATTTATTTTACAGGCAACTTTGTAATTATTTTAACCAGGTACAATAGCTATTAAATAGTTAAGAACTATTTAATAGTTACCTAGTTAAAATAATAACAAATTTACCTGTAAAATAAATCCTAACCTAAGTTATAATTAAACCTAACACTACCCTATCAATAAAATAATTAAATAAACTACCTACAATTACCTACAATTAACCTAACACTACACTATCAATAAATTAATTAAACACAATTGCTACAAATAAATACAATTAAATAAACTAGCTAAAGTACAAAAAATAAAAAAGAACTAAGTTACAGAAAATAAAAAAATATTTACAAACATAAGAAAAATATTACAACAATTTTAAACTAATTACACCTACTCTAAGCCCCCTAATAAAATAACAAAGCCCCCCAAAATAAAAAATTCCCTACCCTATTCTAAGTTAAAAAAGTTACAAGCTCTTTTACCTTACCAGCCCTGAACAGGGCCCTTTGCGGGGCATGCCCCAAGAATTTCAGCTCTTTTGCCTGTAAAAGAATAAATACAATACCCGCCCCCCCCAACATTACAACCCACCACCCACATACCCCTAATCTAACCCAAACCCCCCTTAAATAAACCTAACACTAAGCCCCTGAAGATCTTCCTACCTTGTCTTCACCATCCAGGTATCACCGATCCGTCCTGGCTCCAAGATCTTCATCCAACCCAAGCGGGGGTTGGCGATCCATAATCCGGTGCTCCAAAGTCTTCCTCCTATCCGGCAAGAAGAGGACATCCGGACCGGCAAACATCTTCTCCAAGCGGCATCTTCGATCTTCTTCCATCCGGTGCGGAGCGGGTCCATCTTGAAGCAGGCGACGCGGATCCATCCTCTTCTTCCGATGTCTCCCGACTAATGATGGTTCCTTTAAGGGACGTCATCCAAGATGGCGTCCCTCGAATTCCGATTGGCTGATAGGATTCTATCAGCCAATCGGAATTAAGGTAGGAATTTTCTGATTGGCTGATGGAATCAGCCAATCAGAATCAAGTTCAATCCGATTGGCCGATCCCATCAGCCAATCAGATTGAGCTCGCATTCTATTGGCTGATCGGAACAGCCAATAGAATGCGAGCTCAATCTGATTGGCTGATTGGATCAGCCAATCGGATTGAACTTGATTCTGATTGGCTGATTCCATCAGCCAATCAGAAAATTCCTACCTTAATTCCGATTGGCTGATAGAATCCTATCAGCCAATCGGAATTCGAGGGACGCCATCTTGGATGACGTCCCTTAAAGGAACCGTCATTAGTCGGGAGACATCGGAAGAAGAGGATGGATCCGCGTCGCCTGCTTCAAGATGGACCCGCCCCGCACCGGATGGAAGAAGATCGAAGATGCCGCTTGGAGAAGATGTTTGCCGGTCCGGATGTCCTCTTCTTGCCGGATAGGAGGAAGACTTTGGAGCACCGGATTATGGATCGCCAACCCCCGCTTGAGTTGGATGAAGATCTTGGAGCCAGGACGGATCGGTGATACCTGGATGGTGAAGACAAGGTAGGAAGATCTTCAGGGGCTTAGTGTTAGGTTTATTTAAGGGGGGTTTGGGTTAGATTAGGGGTATGTGGGTGGTGGGTTGTAATGTTGGGGGGGGGGGTATTGTATTTATTCTTTTACAGGCAAAAGAGCTGAAATTCTTGGGGCAT
This sequence comes from Bombina bombina, assembly GCF_027579735.1. NCBI lineage: Eukaryota > Metazoa > Chordata > Amphibia > Anura > Bombinatoridae > Bombina > Bombina bombina. The sequence continues at coordinate 1,080,950,336 of NC_069499.1, read as the reverse complement.
GCCCCGCAAAGGGCCCTGTTCAGGGCTGGTAAGGTAAAAGAGCTTGTAACTTTTTTAATTTAGAATAGGGTAGGGAATTTTTTATTTTGGGGGGCTTTGTTATTTTATTAGGGGGCTTAGAGTAGGTGTAATTAGTTTAAAATTGTTGTAATATTTTTCTTATGTTTGTAAATATTTTTTTATTTTCTGTAACTTAGTTCTTTTTTATTTTTTGTACTTTAGCTAGTTTATTTAATTGTATTTATTTGTAGCAATTGTGTTTAATTTATTTATTGATAGTGTAGTGTTAGGTTAATTGTAGGTAATTGTAGGTAGTTTATTTAATTATTTTATTGATAGGGTAGTGTTAGGTTTAATTATAACTTAGGTTAGGATTTATTTTACAGGTAAATTTGTTATTATTTTAACTAGGTAACTATTAAATAGTTCTTAACTATTTAATAGCTATTGTACCTGGTTAAAATAATTACAAAGTTGCCTGTAAAATAAATATTAATCCTAAAATAGCTATAATATAATTATAATTTATATTGTAGCTATATTAGGATTTATTTTACAGGTAAGTATTTAGCTTTAAATAGGAATAAGTTATTTAATAAGAGTTAATTTATTTCGTTAGATAAAAATTATATTTAACTTAGGGGGGTGTTAGTGTTAGGGTTAGACTTAGCTTTAGGGGTTAATCCATTTATTAGAATAGCGGTGAGCTCCGATCGGAAGTTTAGGGGTTAATAATTGAAGGTAGGTGTCGGCGATGTTAGGGAGGGCAGATTAGGGGTTAATACTATTTATGATAGGGTTAGTGAGGCGGATTAGGGGTTAATAACTTTATTATAGTAGCGCTCAGGTCCGCTCGGCAGATTAGGGGTTAATAAGTGTAGGCAGGTGTCGGCGACGTTGAGGGGGGCAGATTAGGGGTTAATAAATATAATATAGGGGTCGGCGGTGTTAGGGGCAGCAGATTAGGGGTACATAGGGATAACGTAGGTGGCGGCGATTTGCGGTCGGAAGATTAGGGGTTAATTATTGTAAGTAGCTGGCGGCGACGTTGTGGGGGGCAGGTTAGGGGTGAATAAATATAATACAGGGGTCGGCGGGGTTAGGGGCAGCAGATTAGGGGTACATAAGTATAATGTAGGTGGCGGTCGGCAGATTAGGGGTTAAAAGTTTTAATCGAGTGGCGGCGGTGTGGGGGGACCTCGGTTTAGGGGTACATAGGTAGTTTATGGGTGTTAGTGTACTTTAGGGTACAGTAGTTAGCTTTATAAACCGGCGTTAGCCAGAAAGCTCTTAACTCCTGCTATTTTCAGGCGGCTGGAGTTTTGTCGTTAGAGCTCTAACGCTCACTTCAGAAACGACTCTAAATACCGGCGTTAGAAAGATCCCATTGAAAAGATAGGCTACGCAAATGGCGTAGGGGGATCTGCGGTATGGAAAAGTCGCGGCTGAAAAGTGAGCGTTAGACCCTTTAATCACTGACTCCAAATACCAGCGGGCGCCCAAAACCAGCGTTAGGAGCCTCTAACGCTGGTTTTGACGGCTACCGCCGAACTCTAAATCTAGGCCTAAGGTTGCTTATACTTAATAGAAATCATTGCAATATGTATTATTCATCTATTTAAATGGATTTTACCTTTTATTTATTTTTTACACTACATTTGTAATTCCTGTCACAGCCCTACATAGAGGAGGAGGACTTTCCAGAAAGCTTTATCTTAGCCTGATGTCATAAAACTTCTAGGCAAGTGAATAGAATCAGATTTGCTCATGCCCAGAAATTACAGAGTAAGTTAATAGATTTTGAAAAGCTCTGCTCTTAAAACACTGGGGCCTAGATTTGGAGTTCGGCGGTAGCCGTCAAAACCAGCGTTAGAGGCTCCTAACGCTGGTTTTGGCCGCCCGCTGGTATTTGGAGTCAGTGATTAAAGGGTCTAACGCTCACTTTGCAGCCGCGACTTTTCCATACCGCAGATCCCCCTACGCCATTTGCGTAGCCTATCTTTTCAATGGGATCTTTCTAACGCTGGTATTTAGAGTCGTTTCTGAAGTGAGCGTTAGAGCTCTAATGACAAAATTCCAGCCGCCTGAAAATAGCAGGAGTTAAGAGCTTTCTGGCTAACGCCGGTTCATAAAGCTCTTAACTACTGTACCCTAAAGTACACTAACACCCATAAACTACCTATGTACCCCTAAACCGAGCTCCCCCCACATCGCCGCCACTCGATTAAAATTTTTAACCCCTAATCTGCCGACCGCCACCTACGTTATACTTATGTACCCCTAATCTGCTGCCCCTAACCCCGCCAACCCCTGTATTACACTTATTAACCCCTAACCTGCCCCCCACAACGTCGCCGCCAGCTACTTAAAATAATTAACCCCTAATCTTCCGACCGCAAAGCGCCGCCACCTACGTTATCCCTATGTACCCCTAATCTGCTACCCCTAACACCGCCGACCCCTATATTATATTTATTAACCCCTAATCTGCCCCCCTCAACGTCGCCGACACCTGCCTACACTTATTAACCCCTAATCTGCCGAGCGGACCTGAGCGCTACTATAATAAAGTTATTAACCCCTAACCCGCCTCACTAACCCTATCATAAATAGTATTAACCCCTAATCTGCCCTCCCTAACATCGCCGACACCTACCTTCAATTATTAACCCCTAATCTGCCGAGCGGACCTCACCGCTACTATAATAAATGTATTAACCCCTAAAGCTAAGTCTAACCCTAATACTAACACCTCCCTAAGTTAAATATAATTTACATCTAACGAAATTAATTAACTCTTATTAAATAACTTATTCCTATTTAAAGCTAAATACTTACCTGTAAAATAAATCCTAATATAGCTACAATATAAATTATAATTATATTATAGCTATTTTAGGATTAATATTTATTTTACAGGCAACTTTTTAATTATTTTAACCAGGTACAATAGCTATTAAATAGTTAAGAACTATTTAATAGTTACCTAGTTAAAATAATAACAAATTTACCTGTAAAATAAATCCTAACCTAAGATATAATTAAACCTAACACTACCCTATCAATAAATTAATTAAATAAACTACCTACAATTACCTACAATTAACCTAACACTACACTATCAATAAATTAATTAAACACAATTCCTACAAATAAATACAATTAACTAAACTATCTAAAGTACAAAAAATAAAAAAGAACTAAGTTACAAAAAATAATAAAATATTTACAAACATAAGAAAAATATTACAACAATTTTAAACTAATTACACCTACTCTAAGCCCCCTAATAAAATAACAAAGCCCCCCAAAATAAAAAATTCCCTACCCTATTCTAAATTAAAAAAGTTACAAGCTCTTTTACCTTACCAGCCCTGAACAGGGCCCTTTGCGGGGCATGCCCCAAGAATTTCAGCTCTTTTGCCTGTAAAAAAAAACATACCATACCCCCCCCAACATTACAACCCACCACCCACATACCCCTAATCTAACCCAAACCCCCCTTAAATAAACCTAACACTAAGCCCCTGAAGATCTTCCTACCTTGTCTTCACCGTACCAGGTTCACCGATCCGTCCTGGCTCCAACATCTTCATCCAACCCAAGTGGGGGTTGGCGATCCATCATCCGGTGCTGAAGAGGTCCAGAAGAGGCTCCAAAGTCTTCCTCCTATCCGGCAAGAAGAGGACATCCGGACCGGCAAACATCTTCTCCAAGCGGCATCTTCAATCTTCTTCCATCCGGTGCGGAGCGGGTCCATCTTGAAGCAGGCGACGCGGATCCATCCTCTTCTTCCGTTGTCTCCCGACGAATGACGGTTCCTTTAAGGGACGTCATCCAAGATGGCGTCCCTCGAATTCCGATTGGCTGATAGGATTCTATCAGCCAATCGGAATTAAGGTAGGAATATTCTGATTGGCTGATGGAATCAGCCAATCAGAATCAAGTTCAATCCGATTGGCTGATCCAATCAGCCAATCAGATTGAGCTCGCATTCTATTGGCTGTTCCGATCAGCCAATAGAATGCGAAAATAAATATTAATCCTAAAATAGCTATAATATAATTATAATTTATATTGTAGCTATATTAGGATTTATTTTACAGGTAAGTATTTAGCTTTAAATAGGAATAAGTTATTTAATAAGAGTTAATTAATTTCGTTAGATGTAAATTATATTTAACTTAGGGGGGTGTTAGTATTAGGGTTAGACTTAGCTTTAGGGGTTAATACATTTATTATAGTAGCGGTGAGGTCCGCTCGGCAGATTAGGGGTTAATAATTGAAGGTAGGTGTCGGCGATGTTAGGGAGGGCAGATTAGGGGTTAATACTATTTATGATAGGGTTAGTGAGGCGGATTAGGGGTTAATAACTTTATTATAGTAGCGCTCAGGTCCGCTCGGCAGATTAGGAGTTAATAAGTGTAGGCAGGTGTCGGCGACGTTGAGGGGGGCAGATTAGGGGTTAATAAATATAATATAGGGGTCGGCGATGTTAGGGCAGCAGATTAGGGGTACATAGGGATAACGTAGGTTGCGGCGGTGTACGGAGCGGCAGATTAGGGGTTAAAAAAAATATGCAGGTGTCAGCGATAGCGGGGGCGGCAGATTAGGGGTTAATAAGTGTAAGGTGCAGACGTAGGAAGTGTTTCCCCATAGGAAACAATGGGGCTGCGTTAGGAGCTGAACGCTGCTTTTTTGCAGGTGTTAGGTTTTTTTTCAGCTCAAACAGCCCCATTGTTTCCTATGGGAGAATCGTGCACGAGCACGTTTTTGAGGCCGGCCGCGTCCGTAAGCAACTCTGGTATCGAGAGTTGCATTTGCGGTAAAAATGCTCTACGCTCCTTTTTTGGAGCCTAACGCAGCATTTGTTTGAACTCTCGATACCAGAGTTAAATTTATGGTGCGGCCAGAAAAAAACCCGCGGAGCGTTAACAGCCCTTTTACCGCCGAACTCCAAATCTAGGCCTGGGGGTAGGGCTACACTGAGAGTTTCTAAGTGCTAATTTTACAAGAAAACAAGTAAGTTATTTGCTGTTTTTTATGCACAATCCTTTTCTTTTTATATTTACTTTGATTCAACTTTTTTTTTATCAAAAGAGCACTGTTTAATATCCCTTTAAAAAGAAGGGTCACTTACACCATATTTAATGCTTATATGGAGGGTGCTAGGTCTCTAGAGCAAGTAATTTTAGTAAACAGGTGATTGCCTTTCCAGTGGTAATCACCCAGTAGTTAGAAGGGCATGAGACCATTCATTTGACAGAGTAATTTCCTCTTTCATATGGGTTATTGTATGTTATATGCTGTATTTAGGGCAACTGGCTCATTTGGAGCTTCTTCCATCCATACAGTAAATTTATCAGGTAGGTGGCTACTATTTTATAGCAATTGCCTATGAATGGCAGGAATATGAGTCTCTTTATTGGAAACAGGGGGTTCTTACTAAAATTGGGTATCAATTAACTTTTTTTTTTCATGAGGTGTGATAGGCGCCCTTAAAGGGAAACTAAACCCAATGTATTTCTTTCATGATTCAGATATTGGGGCATATTTATCAAGGTCTGTCAGACCTGATCCGACACTGCGGATCAGGTCCGCCAGACCTCACTGAATACGGCGAGCAATACGCTCGCGATATTCAGCATTGCACCAGCAGCTCACAAGAGCTGCTGGTGCAACGCCGCCCCCTGCAATGGGCCGCCAGCAGGGGGTGTCAATTAACCCGATCGTACTTGATCGGGTTGATTTCTGGCGATGTCTATCCGCCTGCTCAGAGCAGGCGGACAGGTTATGGAGCAGCGGTCTTTGTGACCGCTGCTTTATAACTGCTGTTTACGTAGCTTGATACATATGCCCCAGAGAATGCAATTTTATGCAACTTTCTAATTTACTCCTATTATCATATTTTCTTCGTATTCTTGCTATCTTTATTTGAAAAAGCAGAAATGTAAGGTTAGGAGCCGGACCATTTTTGGTTTAGCACCTGGGTAGCGCTTGCTGATGGGTGGCTACATTTAGCCACCAATCAGAAAGCGCTACCCAGGTGCTGAACCTAAATGGGGCCGGCTCTTAACCTTACATTTCTGCTTTTTCAAATAAAGATAGCAGGAAAACGAAGAAAATTGATAATAGGAGTGATTTAGAAAGTTGCTTAAAATTGCATTCTCTATCAGAATCATGAAAGAAAAAATGTGGGTTTAGTATTCATTTAATAAGCATCCATTCTTATCAAATGCTTTCCTGAGGCCTATCAGGGTAGAACTTATAGTACTAGCCAGTAGCTTCTAGGGGAGAAAATCAGGAGAACACGAAGACAAAAAATGTATTGGCTGAATTGCAAACCTGTTTCAATAAATTGAGCATTTTGTTCAGCATTCAGTGACCCCTTTTTCCTTGCCTCTCACAGCTGGTAACAATACATTAGAATTCTACCTTGATAGAAATAGAATATTATACATGTTTTACACTTATGTTTTAACAACACAGAGAGAGCTTTCCTGAAAGAGGTAAATTACAAAATGCATGATTACCTGCTGTCAAATACAGCCTGTTGCTAACTAGATGTATACAACTGTTCATTAGCTCTGCCCTGTACTGTGAATAAGTAGTGCATATCTTGATTTCTGCTGTGATGTCTTAGTTGAGGTGTGAGCAGGTTTTGAGACTCATGTTCAGGAAGCAAAACAACAATAGAGTTACATTTCATCTGTGCAAAGACAGCCAACCTGCTGTTTCTCATGCCAGGCACCTGTTAGTTTATCTGTGTCTTATCTCTCTGCGTAACATATGAAGGTGCATCCTTCCTCTAACACTACACTCCCTATCTGCTGTTTGTCCTTCATCTAGCACTTTTTGTGTAGAAGGGCGGACACTTGTAAAGAGGAACCCTCAGTGGACTGATAATGTAGCTGCTACCTATTTTGGCCTCTCTAGTTTAAAAACAGGATATGTAGCTGCATTGCGTCCAAGCAGAACACAGGATTCCCCAAGTTGTTCTTCTCAGCCCCAGAACTATGCAGCTGTTGCAGATATTGTGTAGCATGAGAAAAAAAAATAGCAGTAAATGGATAGAGAGCATTTCAAAACAGAACACGCTTTTTCCCATGCCTAAAATGCCAGCTTTTAACCAGAGAACAGAAAGTCACTTGTAAAGGACATACCAGCTAAAATAAAATTGTTGAGTATAAAGATACCCTAGTGAAACATTTATGGCTTCATCGTTGAATGACACTTTTTGTATGCTTTGTTTTTGGAATAGGATGTGAGGCTCTTGATGTTCTCAGAGAGTTTATTTTTCTTGTTGTCCTAGAACATAATTGAGATGATTCATGGAGTTGCATTATAGATTAATGACCCAAGTTAAGCCATACCATCCAATCCAGTGAGTTTTTGGAAAAGTAGTAACAACTTTAACCCTTGTAACATTGCATAGGGGTTTGTTGAATTCATTTAAAATATCTATCTATCTATCTATCTATCTTTATATCTATCTATCTATGTTTGCCTATATATTGATCTATCTATTTCATTTTTTGTTTTTCTATTTATACACAAACCAAATCATTTTATAACTGATTCATTTTCCTAGATAAAGGGCCACAATAGTTGAAAAATGAAATGATCTAATTCATAATTTTAAGACTATCAACCTTACACTACTGTATGTTTAACCACCACAAAGAGGTTAAACACACATTAAAGTTACCTCTTGGGATCCACAAAGCACTGCTGGTGCTGTGCAGAAACCAACAGAAACCAACGCTGATCCAATCAGCAGAGCAGTTGCATATCTTTGTTGTGCGACTAGCACTGCTGATTGAAACAGTGGCGGCTTCCGCTCTGGACAAGCAGTGCTCCATGGGTCCCGATAGGCACCTCTAATGTGTGTTGAACCCTTTTGTGAGGGTTAAAGACACAGTAGTGCAGGGTTCATAGTCTTAAAATGACATGCTGAAATGAATTGGAGCATGTCATTTTTTGTCTATTATGGCTTTTTATGTCTGTATATTATCTTGACATATTGATAATGGATATAATAATCCAAGTAGTAAAAATCATGTAGTGTGATTAAAAATGTTTTGACCAAACGCTTAATCTTAGAAAATATGTGAAGATACTGTTGTTTGGTTTACTTGTGGAAGTGATTTGCTGTATATTTCACTACTGGATACCAAGGGGCCTATCTATCAAGCTCAGAAAGGAGCTTGACGGCCCGTGTTTCTGGCGAATCTTCAGACTCACCAGAAACAGCAGTTATGAAGCAGCGGTCACAAAGACAGCTGCTCCATAACCTGTCCGCCTGCTCAGAGCAGGCGGACAGACATTGCCGGAAATCAACCCGATTGAGTACGATCGGGTTGATTGACACCTCCCTGCTGGCGGCCCATTGGCCGCGAGTCTGCAGGGGCGGAGTTGCACTAGCAGCTCTTGTGAGCTGCTGGTGCAATGCTGAATACGGCGAGCATATTGCTTTCCGCATTCAGCGAGGTCTGGCGAACCTGATCCGCACTGTCGGATAAGTTCCGCCAGACTTTGTTAAATAGAGGCCCAAGGCTTCATCTGAACTGGATGGAGCTTAATATATTCTTAAGCAAAAGTGAAGGGCAAACATTTTTTCCCCCAATTATATATAAACAGTACTGCCCCCCATCTGGTTTAGCACTTATAACATCACCAGTTTAGGGATCATCTACTTATTTTTCACATGGTACACATAATAATGTGATGGTAACTTCATTTTCATGTAGAACACTTAACTAAACTTTTATGATTCAGATAGAGTGTACTATTTAATTAAAAAATTATGTGCCTATTTTTTCAAATGTACCTCTTCTCTTTATATCCTTTGTTGAAACCAAGCTTCTTTCCAAGAGAGCATACTGAGGTAGGCTCAGAACTTTGTGTGTGTCTTAAAAGAACAGTAAAGTCAAAATTAATATTTTAGGTATAATATTGTTGCAACACTGCTGCAATATACTTCTTCTGACTTACATGTGCCTTTAATGGGCAATAATTTATACTTTCAATATCAGTAAAGGTTATAGTAATAGCTCACATAATACAAGTTAGAAGTGCACATTTGTGGTATGTATGCATCAGTCATTTATTTCCCCAATGATCTGGTAATTTACATGACTTAAAATAAGTACATTTTCTCTAAATTACTTATATTGGGGCTTTCTTCATAAGAAATTATAGCACATTGCATTTAAGGGCTTGATTAAGTGCAGACTACTTAAAGGGATAATATACTGTAAAATAGTTTTTTCTTCCATGATTCAGATAGAGAACGTAATTTTAAACAACTTTCTAATTTACTTCTATTATCTAATTTGTTTCATTCTCTTGGTATAACTTGTTGAAGGAGCAGCAATGCACTAATGGTTTCTAACTGAACACATGGGTGAGCCAATCACAATCAACATATATATGCAGCCACCAATTAATAGCTAGAACCTAGGTTTTGTGCTGCTCCTGAGCTTGCCTAGATAAACATTTCAGCAGAGGATAACAAGAGAAGGAAGCAAATTAGATAATAGAAGTTAATTGGAAAGTTGTTTAAAATTGTATTCTCTATCTGAATCATGAAATAATTTTTTTGGGTTTCATGTCCCTTTAAAGCGACAGTCAACATCAGAATTTATGTTGTTTTAAAAGATACAGTAGATAATCTCTTAATTACCAATTCCCCAGTTTTGCATAACCAACACAGTTATAATTATACATGTTTTACCTCTGTAATTATCTTGTATCTAAGCCTCTGCAGACTACCCCCTTATTTCAGTTCTTTTGACAGACTTGCATTTTAGCCAATCAGAGCTGTCTCCATGGTAAATTCACGTGCATGAGCCCAATGTTATCTATATGAAACACGTGAACTAATGCCCTCTACTGGTGAAAAACTATCAAAATGCATTTAGATTAGAGGCGGCCTTCAAGGTCTAAGAAATTAGCATATGATCCTCCTAGGTTTAGCTTTCAACTAAGAATACCAAGAGAACAACGCAAAATTGATGATAAAAGTAAATTGGAAAGTTGTTTAAAATTACATGCCCTATTTGAAACATGAAAGTTTTTTTTGGACTTGACTGTCCCTTTAAGGTTCAATTTGTTCCTTGATCTGTATTTGTTTGCGCAAGGTAGTGAAACTAAGAGTAAAATGAATTAAGAGAGATGACACATCTTTACTGCAATGTAGGTAAAACGCATTTGGTTTCTTTAAGTTTCTGTGCGGTTAAAGAGGGACTTACCAATGACTTCCTGCACAATATAAAAAATAAAGTGATCAGGATATGTTAGAGGATGCTCTAAAGGCAATGATTCTGGGTAGTCTTAAAAATAATCTATCTGCAGTTCCGCAAAGATAAATAACATAAAAGAAAGCCCAACATTTGCAAAATTCTAATAATTGTACTCAATAACATTTTTGAGTGTCTTATTTGAACTGACAAAGCGCGTTGGAGAAAGACGCTAATCCTCTTCTTCTTCATAGTGCGCTCTAGGTACATTAATGTGGCAAATCCCTCCTCCTTTAGCGCACGTGGGATCTACAGGAACCTTGGCTTAACTTGTTTATTATAGTAATACTGGCCTAGATTTAGAGTTGGGCGGTAGCCGTGAAAACCAGCGTTAGAGGCTCCTAACGCTGGTTTTTACCGCCCTCTGGTATTTGGAGTCAGTCAGGAAAGGGTCTAACGCTCACTTTCCAGCCGCGACTTTTCCATACCGCAGATCCACTTACGTCATTTGCGTATCCTATCTTTTAAATGGGATCTTTCTAACGCCGGTATTTAGAGTCGTGGCTGAAGTGAGCGTTAGAAATATAACGACAAAACTCCAGCCGCAGAAAAAAGTCAGTAGTTAAGAGCTTTCTGGGCTAACACCGGTTTATAAAGCTC